>NC_053401.1:3222968-3342968 GCF_016859285.1 Xiphias gladius | reverse complement strand
GTTAAACCCAGATAAAGATAGAGTGACGGAAAGTCACAGGGTCGCAGGGGGGGAGGAAATGTCCTCGGATGTGACACTAGCAGCCGGAAGAGATGGACCGGAGCTGGAATAAAGACACTGGGTCTACACAATCGTCACGCTCAATGTATGCCATGAAGTAGATCACGCACACGATCGCACGTAGTGCTGAAAAGGGAACGGCGCGGCAGGGTGGGGTCCGGATAGCAGGAATACTGTATTGTGTAAAAACCAGAGCTCATTGGCTCCAGACTCTGAGTCATAACGCCTGTGTGAAAGACAGGAAAACCCCCCTCTACGAACTACCAGTGAACATTAGCCGTTCTAATTGTTACCTTCTGAATTCAACCAAATTCTGAATTTGGGTCCTTCACACAGCGCGATGTCGTGAAAGGTCTTTGTGTTCAGACTGCCGGCGCGATTTCAGCACTGATTCTGATTTGAAGATCTGCACGAGCATTTATTTAGACGCTGCGTTTAAGAAATGATGCGTGGCGGCAGTGTTAGAGGTCTTCGCAAGTCCACTCGATCCCTAGGTTCCAAGACCCCACCCGGGGACCGGAGTTCGAGTCAAGTCAGGTGAGGTGGGGCCCTGATGTATTGCGCCAAAGGGGATCAGAGAGTACTGTTGAGAACCAGCGCATTTGGTTTGAAGCAAGCAACTAAGCTTTCAAAGGTGAATAAAAATAATTCTGCTCTCCTCCAGCATAAAACGACTCAACCATTACGTCCCCTTTATACTTCAACGCTGGAGATTTGAGGCTTTCGAAACCCACTGTTGGAGTTTCAAGAAACTCGCAATCAACAAAAGGCTTTTCCAGGAAAATAGGAAGTGACAAGGCAGTATTCACATTACAGTGTTTTTGCACCATGACACATTTCTGTTGAATCTGCGCTCTGATTGGCTAGCTTTTGAACATGTGACTTGGTTATTTATGGCAGTTAATTTGTCTCTGAAGTGACACTGGGGCAGTAGAACGTTTATGTAAGGACGTGGGGGGTTGGACCAAAATAATAAAATCATTGTACAGCTACAAAGTGCAGCTTAGAATTCACCATAGAGCCGAATCAACACGTCTAACTAATTCACATCTACTGTCATGATTGTGTTGGAGTCTCTTATTGCATTATGAGGTGTTCTTTTGTATGTGGTCCATCCGCTGTGCTTCTCGGTAAAGAACAGACGCTTTTCTGAAGAAATGACTTCGCCGCAGCAAAGTTTTAAAGCAGCCAGGCGCTGAGCCTGGAGTAGTCCTGGCCGACCTGGCTGAATTTGGTGCTTGAAGACCAAAAAAAAAACTGCATAAAGATGGAAATGTCAAGCGAGGGGGAAAAAAAATCAGTGAGGAGCGGGTGAGAAGCAAAAGGAGACAGATGGTGTTTCTGCAGCTGCAGAAACAGTGTGTGTTTTATGGGAGTGGACTGTTGCTTAATGTTCTGCTCACAGTCAGATGACTCAAGAAAGAGCCCCGGAGCCATCATGGCCATTACATCTCATACTGTGTGTGTGTGTGTGTGTGTGTGTGTGTGTGTGTGTGTGTGTGTGTGTGTGTGTGTGTGTGTGTGTGTGTGTGTGTGTGTGTGTGTGCTCGTGCGTGTGTGTGTCTGAGCATGAGAGAGAGACATGCGTGTGAGGTGGGAAGCAGAGGCCTCAGCTCTTCCTGTAGAGTTTATATTGAGGAATATTCATGAACACACTTGAAGACAACTTGTTTTTGTCGCTCTTAGGGACGTTGTATTGACTTAGATTCGTTCCCTCGAGACTTTCCCAAACTTCCAGCATAACCGCTGCGTGCCTAGCCCCGACCCTAACCCCACTCCTTGACCGGAAGTCAAATTTGAACCCCAAAATATGAGGGTTTACACCATAGGGACCTGCTTGTTGTCCTCAAACGGATGTAAGTCCCCAAAATGTGACTGAGTGCCAAGATTTATGTCCTCACAATGTGATTAATACAACTACGCACACACACTCAGCGGGCACTGCATATCCTGCCCTTGCAGCTCTGAGTACATTTCTAGCTTTTTTTTCTTGGAACCTTGCTCATTTCTTTGTTCTTTTCTCCTTCTTCTTTTCTTCTCTTTTCCGTTTTTTTTTTTTTCCTTTTCTTGTCTTTCCTTGTCTTTTTTCCTTTTCTCTCAGGACCGTGTTGCCACTGTTTTAAACAAAGCATCTTTGGATCTTTTGTGTGCCTCTCTTTGACATAATCCTGGTGTCTGTTGCCGTGGTTACACTGTCTTAATGTGCCATTGATGTGACTGGATGTATTAAAAGCATTGCTGACTCCCGGCAAACAACTTTAAATGTGTTTCTCTATCTCCCCTTCTCTCCCTGTTTCTCGACTCTGCAACGATCATGTTTTCTTTGTGTCAAACGGAGAACACAAGTTCACTCGACTGTGCCACTTTGTTATCGATAGGATTTAACTGATTACGAGCAAGGTTTAACCGATTGCAACTGATACGAGCAGATGTCTTGTACTATTATTCGCTACCTTAAAATTTAAATATGACTATTTTCATGCTGTAAAACTCGAAAAAGGCGTGTTTGTGCCGCTGTGGAAGCCTCCGAAGAGCAATTTAGGCTATCGTGGAACAATAAAACTATCAATTGAAACGCGCAGAAATGGTGTTAATGGATAAACTGGTCAAGATGTAGAAATGAATTCAAATCAGGGCTTCCGATACACAGTCGGTCTAGTATTAATTAAATCAACACTGAATGCGTAAGCAAAACAGATTTATTGTTGTAATCCTGGAGTCAGTGTGTTATTATTCCAGTCTGTGTCATAGCTTGTGGCCGCACACACACACACACACACGAACGTGCAGGCGACGAGCTCCACCACGGCAACATTATGACAGCGCTTCATCTCATCCCCTCAACGCCGTGCTTTGGAAGATGACGGCAATTTGGACGAGATGTTTGGGGGGCCTCGGGTTCGCTCCCCCTCGCCCGCCGACAGTCCCCGGTGCACTGCAACATTAAAGCGAGCGTGAACGTATGGCCGGCTATTAAATGGCAATCACACACAGAAGAGCTCTTTTATAGACGAAACACATTTTAGCTTAATGGCTCTTGGAGCAGAGTCGTCCGAATATGACATTTCAAATGAAAGCCCTCTGAACGCCAGCGCCTATTAAAATCTTTGCTGAAATCTTTCAATTTGCCATTTTTTAATGTTTAATCTAGTTCATAATGACATCTGGATTGCAACCTGAATTCTCAGTTTAGTTATGTGATCATTCTTTAAAGATTTCACGAGTTGTATTGAGCATCAGGGGTGTCTGGCTTCCTCTAATAGTGTCATGCACAGTTAACCTGCCGTACATCACCGGCTCAGCCTGGTGGAAGTGCTGCAATCTGGGGGACCTCGGGAGCCTTATCTGCTCTTTGTCCTGAGATTACTGGAACCTCTCGCCCCCCGATGGCTGCTGGAGGGCGGAGCTAACGTCATCATCGGGCCCCCTGCTCACCCCTAGGAGTCCCGCTCCACCTTGCGCCATTAATTTCAAGTGCTGCTCATATCCTTGGCCCCCTTACTTTCCATCTCTAACCCCCCCCCCACTCCTTCCATCATCACCTTGGTGCACCCAGCCCAATCTCAGCGCTCTCCTGGCTCATTTTGAGCTGTAATTGGACAGGAGTCCCGGGGGATGGCCTTCAGCACGCCCCGGCGCATCACGTCCCATCTCCAGAGTGGAAACGCGCCCGGCCATGGTCGATAAGCCGTGCTCCCCGTCAGTCCAACATTCCCTACTTACTAACTTTCAATAGGCAGAGTGACTGGGCCTCACTTTAAAACAAGTGTTCTCTAAGAGCCCAAGATAGGCCCAGAGCAAGGCATGAATGCCTAACATTCCCATTTTGTGTCAGGAACATCCATATAAAAAAAACACTGCCAAAAAAAAAAAAAAGTCCATCCTGTCCAGTCATTTCTGTTTATAATTAAGTCATGGTTTTCTTAAAACAAGTGAGTAAATCTTAAGTAAAAACAGCCTGTTTCCAATGCAACTCAAATTGTTTAAAGAATGCTGAAAAAATTCTGGACTCAAGTTTCATTCATGAACAATCTTAAACAAGGTAGCTTGTTTGGAAATAGTTTTGAATATCCTTACTGCGCTCACATTTTCTTTCACTTGTTCAAAGGAAAAAAAAGTTTTGTAGGATTTATTGGCAGAAATGGGTTTTTTTTTTCCCGTCGGTTCAGAAAGTGTAACAGTTCTTTTGATATGAATGTCTGTATCTTTAAACAAGACTATGCCAGGTTGCTTTAGCGTAACTGAGAGAATTAAACATGATTTTAGAAAATGCTTGAAACAAATGGGTTTGCATTGGAAACAAGTTGAAAGCTTCCTCCTGCGGAGGCCATTTTCTAACAACAGAACCGGGATGCAATTAAAGACAAAAATGGCTTGATGAAGAGATTTATTTACTGCTGTTATCCGACCGTATGTGAGGAAATAATCAGTGTGAAACTCGACAAAATAGCTTCAACTTAATTAGGATTATGTCTTATCAATTGAGTGAGAGAAGAATGTGCCACATTCTAATGAAGCAGACTTTAGAAAGGCTCTATAATTTGTAACTAACGGCTTATTAATGGTTGATAAAAGGCCAGCTAAAAATACAAATCAGGTTTTGCTAAAGGAGGATAAACAGCAGCCAAATGGACCTTTTCACAACCTGACAACCACAACGTTGTTCTTATTAATTGCTGATATACACAGCAATAATAAATTATTTATAAACAATTAATAAAGCCTCACTTTATAACTTTTGAATTATGGGTAAAGTACGCCTTGCAAGAAAGTGCCATCGGAAGACCAATGAGTCCCTCATTTTTCCAGTGGTTGGATTTTGCTTTCTGTGCAGACCCTCTGAGATCCTCAAAACCTCACAGAGAACCCCAGCGATAAGAGCGCGAATACGCGAGTGATGTCCTGCCTTTTTTCATGCCCGAGAGGACCTCACTGCATTCATCCCGGGACTACATCAGGCACGAATATGCTCCTGCCATTCTACAGTCCCGCTCTCTTTCTACACGCCAGACACTGTCCAACACACACAGTTGTATTTCTGACGTGTGGCGCGTTCGGATCTCACCCTGTGCCAGCTTTCCCTCGAGCGGCGTTTGTGCCGGTAATCTGTCATGTGAGCCCATCTCATCAGAAGCACAGGAACATTTGGAGCTGCGAACAGAGACGCAGGATAACACCATAAAAGCTTCCTGCTCCTCTCTTATTGCCCATGGCTCAATCCCAACTATCTCAAATCTCTTTCCTTATCTCCTCTTCATTATTGCCGGAGCTTGACGGGCGCTTGACAGTTGAGAAAAATACCCCAAGCTGGGCCTGACCTGCCGTCAGTGTATACCTGCAGCTCCCCCCAGAGGCTGGACCGCCCAGGCTCTAAAATCTTTTAGCGAATGTGGTTTTTGAATTTTGCCTCGATGATAAAGGTATTTTCTTTGTCTCTGGCCATCTGTTCGTGCTGGTGAGCTCTTAGGCAGCCTCAAAACATCCAGTTTTACATAATCATTCTCATTGCTGACCTGTCCTCACACTATCTCTACAACAATTACAGCTGAATACCTGATGTGTGAGTGTGTGTGTGGCTGTGTGTCTGTGTTTGCCTGCCTTCTTCTCTTTTTCTACTTGGTAAGAAAAGAAAGAAGAAGGCAGGCAGCGAAAATGTGTGTTGGAGCCGTATTGGCATTCACACGCCAGCGGATGAAAGCGGCGCCGTTAATAATTGAAAGAGTAGTTAACGACAGGAGCGCTGCCCTCGCAAGACAGCTTTTAATAACTAGGAAGGTTTCCATATTTCTAGTTCACCTCTTTTTCATCTCTGCCCCCTCCCCACTGCCACCGCCTCCCCCACCTCCTGTCCGCTCCTCTCCTCGCCTTTAGAAGCTTTCTCACCTCTATTCACAAGAGCAAAGGAACACCGCTGAAGAAACATCTGTCGGCCTTTTAAAAACATAGTGGAATAAAGGTGTGTGTCGGTGTGCGAGTGTACTTACACTGTTAAAGTGGGGCACATTGTGCTGGAATGGATAGTGTACCATGCCTATTGACTGCGAAGTCTATTTATTACGTCTTCCGCATTATCCCTCTGTCCCTGCTGTCTAGTTGAGAGATACATATTTGTTTATGGAGGCGCTCCGTGTCTACTCTTAATGCGCTCGCCGCTCACCCTCATTAATTCGCTTGATGGTCTTTGATTTGCCGGGCATCACTAAGTCGCATTAAGAAATGTATTTCCCAGCTCTTACTTAACGACGCTTCCAGAACCAACGCAATTAAATGCACATTTAAATGCTTGAGGTTTCCCTCTAAATTCATGAGCAGAGACAGGCGCTTGATTAGCGCCCTGCAGAAAATTAAGCAGCCGGAGAAAGGTGATGCTGAGCTTTGTGGTGAATGCCACCTTCTTCAGTGCACTTTCTTTTTGATAGCGTTGCACTCGTCCCGATAATAGGAAGCTAATAAAGGCTTTTGCAGTCATATTTTATTCAGAGAACACTGTCATGACTAATTGTTCTCCAATAGGTGGTGCTAAATATGATTTTTATCTACTCTCGGTTTGAAAATATTATGCATTCATTTTCCAAATATTTTTCTACCCAAGAATACTTTTAAAGGATCAGTTCACCCAAATCAGACAAACAGATTTTCTCACTATCCATAGTAAGGTCTAGCCATGCAAATAATTGCCCAGATTTTAAGATAGCGGCCTCTGAATCACCCCAGTACAATGGAAGTGAACTGAATAAAAATGACATTTTATGCAAATTGTCTTTTCAGAAATAAAGTCATGTAGTTAATCTGGATGTTCCATAGACCTTACTAGGAACCATTTCCTCGGCAGAAAGTAGTCCCCGTGGAATCAGTTGACAATGATGCCTGCGGCTTATCCAGAGTAGCAGGAACACGTGTTGGGTGGAAACAGAGACGGGTATCTCAAAACCTGGGCAAATAAAACGCAAAACTCTCACCAGCAGTAGAAAAGTGTTTTTGTCTTGAATTTTTGGTGGCCTGACCTCTCAAGTGTTACTGGGAGCTCTAGTTTGTGGGTGCCAGGCAAGAAAAACAACCTTGAGACATTCCCAGTCCATCTGAAAGCTTGACACTGACACAGATTCACGCACTCTGGCCAAACTAGAATCTTCTGTCCATCGGTCTGCCATGAATCTGAACTTAAGTAGCAAAATTAAACATTGGTTCTTACAGAAACACTGGAATCGGTTAGTGAGTATTTTACCCACCGTAAAGCTGATTTAACTTAGATCCACCACAGGAGGCTGCTCCTCAACAGTCATGTATAAAACATGAATCCTCTCCCCTGTATATATACAAACAGTCTATTCAGTGACTGACTGAATTAATATATACATGGAGGTTGTTAACACACTTTGATGGCTTTTTTTCCCAATTTGTGCTCACTCATCTCATTTGCATATATCCATGCCTCTTGAGCTCTGTAGTTGAATGAGCCTAATTGAATAGTTGATCACATATTAATCTAATTAGTCTGGTTCAGTTATGGTCATTGTGTGCTGAATTCATTTCTCCTGTCTTGTTATTGTGTTCTCTCAGGCCGGAGGCTGTCTGTGGCCCCAGATGGTTTACTGTAGCTAGCGCCGCTGATCTAACTGGGAGCTTCTCCCTTTGTCTCCAGATCAGACTTCCATACAGCACTCTGATCACAGCTATGACAGACAGAGAGAGAGAGAGAGAGAGAGAGAGTGACAACAGAGTGGAAACATGGGATCAAGCGACGCTCTGGAGAAGAAAAAAAAGGTTAGGGAGAAAAGGAAGAAAGAAAGAGGCAGAAGAAGATAGGACCATTAGTGTCAAGGGTGATCATCACCATATCCGAGTTTTCCATGAAAAGGCAACAAGTGGAGCCTAATGGGAAATATGCAGATGTATGCAAATGTGTGTTGGATGGGTCGCCCAGAGGCCCAGTGGGAGATTAAAGCTCTTCGGGATGGAGAGGGCTGTGGAGGAGACTAGCACTATGAGCTCAGTACTGCCATATTAAACAGGGAAAACCAACCGTGGGCCAATTGTAGGCCTTGTTGTCAAGCTCATCTCCATTAATCTCACAAATAGATTCATGCTGATGGCAGGAGACGCTAAAGTGATCTGTCAAACCATGTTGGTAGCCAGTGAAGTGGTCCATGATGGAATTCCTTAATCTGATAGTATCTCTGTGAAAATGGAAGCCTGGTTTTTTTCACTGTTTAACTGCAATATAAGATGTTGTTACTGTTCTTCACACAGGGCCCCTCCAGGGCCCTCCGTGTGGATTTGATGGATGAGATCCCAGGGCTGCTATTTCACAGTCTTTCGTAGGTTGATCAGCCCAAAGTGACTCCAGCAGAAAGAGAACGAGATGGAGAGGAGCGGTAGAAGCAGTAAAGAGTCTACCCTCAAGCTCTCCGCCATTCACGGTCCACTTGCACATTTGATCCACGGCAGTCTGTCAACCTCAGTCGGCAGCTGCTGGGACGGAGGTGTTGCTGAGAGAGCTACACATGTAGTACAGCCTGAGCAATAGAGTGAATAGGAGGAGGCATTTCAGGCATCCAAGGTTACAGAATTGCCCTGGAAGTATAGAAGTAAGTCCTGTTAATGTTTGGTACAGACAGTGCTATGGAGTAACGGGCAGATTAGGCACTTCGGAGGCTTGGAATGGAATGAAACACTAGAGATTGAATCACTGGAACAAAAAGAGACCTGCTTTAGTAGATATCTGGTTCTGCAATAAACGGTCAAATGTACAAGCATAAGAGGTCAACTGTGACTCCCAAGGTGACTCCCAAGGAGTTTTTGTAAGAAAAATCCAATTCCTGATCTTAAAACTATGGTCTGCGAAAAGCTAAAGTTTTCCTTCACAGACACCAGATGAATCATTCACCAGTTTACATCAGTTTACTTTTGGATTCTGAGTCAATTTTAGATCAATACAAAAACTCCAGTTTAGCACTTAATGGCATTATTCAGCACTTTGCTATGATCACCGCCATTGTGGAGCAGGACTTTTCTTTGCATAATGTACGTGACTGGTTGCCTTTATGGTGCTAGATATTTCCGATTCAGTCTTATTGCCAGACTAAACATTTATACTTGACATTGTCCAAAAAAAAAAAAGAGAACATTAAGTGCCAACATTTTTATTTATTCATGTTTGCATATGGCAAATCAGGATGATAAATCATTAATATGTCATCAAGAAATGGATTAGGTTCGTGAAAAATCATGGTTATGGTAAAGAAAAAAAGTCAGATTTAATTATTAGTCTGAGACGGGATGCAAACACTGATTTCTGACAGGTAATTGAAATGCTACATGTCTATCCACCACCTGATCTCCACACTATGTTTGTTACTGTCTATGTTGACATAAAGGTCACACTTGCTTCCTGCATTGGCACCAAACATTGCCGTTGCATGTGAATCGCGCACCACAGAATCTTCCCATGTAGAACTAATTCCGAGGGATACTAGCTTGTTCCATTTCCGGCCATCTACATCTGTGTATGGCTGGCTGCCATTTTTGGATACAATGTTATGACCAAAGTACTCTATGTGCCAGCTCTATACATGGCCCCTCTGTCTTAAAGCAGGCCTGCATCGACAGGTGTTATGTGTCAAATGTTCACGTCCTTCCAGTGGTATTTGGCAGAATCATAAATCTCCAGTTTACTGTTAAACATACCATCCTTGCTTTATGAGCACCTATAAATCATTACTCCGGCATTTTCAACCCCACCCGCCCCAACCTTGTAAAAAAAACTCTCATGGTTTTGTTGGACTTGTAAGTGAAAAAAAGGTTGTTGTTTTTTTTTTTTTATATAACTGTACAACGTTTTGGTCCTCAGAGCTTAATCAAGTATATTTTCAAGACAAACAGAGAGGCCCTGAAGTGCCTGGGTTATCACGGACCGATTGCGGCTATCTTAGTGTCATTCTCTTATTAGAGAATGAAACTACCCTATTAGAGCAGAGCAAGGACAAAGCTCTTTTTAATTCCTGGTTCATGTTGGTTGTTAGCCTGGTGGTATTAGCTTAACACATACATACTGAGAAAGCGGTATGGACCTGTATGCGTCGGGCATCCTGCTGTTTAAGATCTGTACCGAACACAAAGCGGCAGACAGCACAGCTGGACTTCAGCGCACATGTAAATTCCCTGTATGGCCTGTAACAGATTACCTCTCCTCTCCTAACTTTCCAAAAATGCTCTCTGTTCAGTTTGGTGTGTTTTGCTGGGACTTTATTGGAGAAGCTCCCTCTAAGAAAATGACTTTTTTTTGGGAACTTTTCTTGACAGTGGAAATAACATTGGCTCGCCAGTCTTTTACTTTCCTTTTCACTTGCCTCATTCTGTCACACTCAGCTCTAATCTCTAAGCCTGTCTTCCTTTCTCGTCGCACACCATCTGTATCAGGATGATGTGAAACAAGATGTGATCAGCCTAATGTGATTCTCATGTAGCAACAGACTCTTGCCTTGTCTGTTTTGAACTCACATAACCCCTTCATTCCTCTCAAACAACTCTGGGTCTCATTTTTCCTACTTTTGAGGCATGTTGTCATAAAGTGAGAGTGTTTTGGGACTTCTTCGCTGTATCCATGGAGAAAACCAAACAGTGATGATTAAGCTACAAGCCCAGGTTCAGGCATGGGGCCAGCCACTGATTAAGGCCATTACTTCATAACTAGACACTGCTGTTTTCTAGGAAAACTCAGAGCATGACATATACCAATAAAAAAATCTTTACAAGAGCTAATGGTGTGGGGGGGACTGTCAAGCAGATGAGAGCTCCTTCTCTTTTGAGTGAGTGAGTGTGTGTGTGTGTGTGTGTGTGTGTGTGTGTGTGTGTGAGGGGGGGTAAAGGCTGACATCCCCTGGGCTTCAGACCACTCTGTCTGGACGTGCTCTAGCTGTGCTGCTTTCTTTAATGGTATTCCTCTGCACATCTACTCACCGTTACATCCATCCATCCTTTCATCCCTACATTTGTCCCTTTTCGCATCCTCTCTGCTTTGCTTGTTTGAAGTACGTGGAGTTTCACAGTTTTGTTGGTTGTCCAGCGGTAATCAATTCAGGAGTCCTGGATAATTTAGATGAGAACATGATTCTGTAATAACAAAAGAAAGGCTTTTAACCCTGTGCCGTTGCTGCGTCCCCTTCTTCAGTCCATCTGTCTGTTTCCCTGCAGTGACAATAGCTGCCTTTCCACCCAAATACTCATCTGGGAGTTAAGTATTGAATTTTAATGCCTGAATGGAGAGCCTGAAATTTTTACGCAAAATCCTCTGTACTGTAAGAAATAGTTGTAACATTTGCTTGAGGCAGAGAGGGGTTTTTTTGTCAATAAAGAAGTTATGCAATAAATGTCAAGGGAACTGCACTTGTCGAATAAATGACATAGCGTCATTTGCAGGAAAGCACTCTCAGTGAAATCAGTGTCCACTGCAACCTCCCCAGAAATGGCTCTCCTTGTCGTAGTTTCCGATGACAGGAAAAAAGATCTGGATGGGACTTCAATTCTGCTTCTCGGGTCAATTTAGTATAGTATATCAGTATATCAAGAAGTCAAAATGAGCTCCAGCTACAACATTAAAGTGTTGCTTCAACAGTAATGCGCTTTTATACTTGCATCAAGTACATTTTGCTAATGACAGTTGTATATTTTTATTTAAGTAACATTTTGGATGCATAACTCTTACTTTTAATTTGTACATTGTGATATTGCCACTTTACATGTCAGTAAAGGCCCCGAATTCTTCGACACGTGTACAGTATCGGGCTTTCATCATGATTTCACGGCTGATGCATCGGTGTGTACACTGTTTGCCTGGTTTGGAAATCATGATGTATCATAGACATCCGCTTTCACCGAAAACACAAGAACCATTTTTATACCCCTCAGTATGCAATTGATCTGGTTAAATACAGCAAGGAAATTCACCTACTGTAAGTGTCATTTCTCAAAGTTTCAAAAGTTATCTCATTCATTTGACATTGACTGAAATAATGCTAATGTCAAAGCCCCTACTGTACTGTGTCTTTTCTTTTTATCCCGGGGCACCACCCTTTATCACAAAACCCGCAGCGAGCCCTCTTTTTTTCTGCTTGTCATTTGTTTTGCACTTTCCCTCCTCTCAGCTTTGGTTATCTAACTGTACACAGTCCCCTACATGTGAAACTGAGCAGTCCCACTAGAGACGCTCTCATAGGGTCTGGAGTGGGACTTGTCCATCAAGTGGGGGTAATTATGCAAATCCCTGCCTCATCCTCATTGGCCTGGGTCAAAGCTGTGATATTAATGATTAAGGAGCGATAGAGTGACGGCAGAAGGAGAAGAGAGAGAGGGATTGTGTGTGAGCGTAAGGGATTTGAGGAACAGTCTCCTTTTCCACATAGCCCCCCGTTTGACGCATCACATGCGCCCATATATGCAGGGGTATGTTAGTGCGTGTGTGTGTGTGTTCGTTTTCCCTTTTCAGTCTTTCCATGTTCGTGCCTTTCTGGTATGTGTTCAGCAGGGGAAGAATCAAGCCCTTTATCTCTCAGCAGTCAACACTTCCCATTTCCACAGTGACACGCTGCTGTGTAGCTGCGGCATCTGGGTTGTATCCGTAGCGACCCTGGAACCCTGACAGGCCGTAATCTGAACTCACAGGCCGCAGCAGGGCAGATTCTGTTCTCTTTCTCTGTGTATGATCTTTTACTTCTATCCTCAAGAGGACCAAATGCCTCCACAGAGATAAGAGAAGATTCCATCAAAGTGGAGACATTTACCGAACTTCCATATGGGGCTTGGATTTGAGAATACAGTTAAGAATTAAAATGAGGTTTAGGCTAAAGATCAGGTTAAAAGAATTCTTGGAGAATTGGTGTGTTGGTTAATATAATATACCCTGTACCTTTTAAAGACGACACACTGGATGGCAGTTTCATGCCAACACTTTAGCGAATGCTAAAGGTCTTTAACGGTATTCTTCTGGCGCTGCCTCAAAAGTTAGGGCGCAAGAACTACTAGCAATTTTGTATCAGCCCAATACCCATGTATGTACTTAGACATTCCTTAGACTAGCTATTCAAAATGAACAGTGTAAAAGCAACCAAGAAGCTGAAATCTGCTAAAACCACCTCAGGAGAAGAGGTGAGAAAAGCAAAATGGCGGTCCGTCTCGATAAGTCATCCATGTGTTTTGCGTTTGTTTAGGCGCAGCTGTTGGCTCGCTGGGTAAACTGTTACTGCTGTAACAGCCACCCCTTCTGGGATTTCTTAGCCTTTGCCAAACAGCGTCAGGTGCATTACCACCACCCTCTGGGCTGGAGTAGAGCCGAAGCTGATATGCATTTATCGTGGGGAAAACCAAGGCAGATGCGTTGAATTTACAGGGATGTGAGACTGTGGAAATAATAAGTCAGCACGAAAGACTATCTTCTCTCAGTTTGGATATTGCTAGTCGTGTTTGCATAGAGCTCTGAAGCGTTGTGTATAGATATCCTTCAAACGCACAGCAGCGCCTACAGCTGATTGTGTCTACATTGGGTGTCTGCACCCTTATGCCTATACAGGAGACTTGGAGAGAGGCTCTTTTTAAAGTAACAACTTACCATTTTTATAAGACTATTTGTTACTTAACCAAGCTCATCTTTCTTAAGAGGAAGTCGGAGTACAAGCTACCGCCTAAAGTGTTACATGACTTTTTATATAGCAGGACAAAAAATGTATTTGACTGGCAGCTGAAGGCAATAATTGACCACAGCCACAAGTATAACTTTGGCTTCTGTGGTTACCAAATTGCCCGTCTTCCCAAAACGTGCTTATTTTGTGTCATTCAGAGAATAAATGTACCTTTTAGGAGTTAATCACAAGCTCAGTTCTGCCAACATCTGTATGTGGAGCATGAGTGTGGGTGAACATGTGTTAGCAGATGTACATGTGATTGTTTTTAATAGTCCCCTCCCCCGGATACTTGAGGGCGTCTGCATCTCATTTAACGAGTATGTAATGTGTCTTCTGCACAGCTAAGTCATGCAGGGCTCAAGTGCGTCAGTATTGCATCTCTGAGTTAGCGTCGTTAGCTAGCAGCTGCTGAAACCGGAGCTCCTCTATGAAGCCGTCTGAACGTCAAGAGACCAGAAACCCTGCCAAAACTAAAGCAGGCCAAATCCTCCTCTTTTCTTTCCCTCCTTCGACTTATTCTCTGTCTATCCTCTTTCCCCTTGTCCCCCTTTTTCCTCTTCCCCATTCCCCAAGCATGAGCAATTCACAGTTAATTCAATTTTCCCCCGGCTGGGCTCACATGGGACAGCATTGGAATTCCGGTTTGTCATGATAAAATGATTACACGGCATTGTGTTTCTCCGGGCGCCTCCCAGCGCATTTATTAGAATCTGTCAGTGTCGATGTAGATCGGCCAGCCAAAGTGCCCATCTCCACCGCTCCTCCTCGCCACTCCGCTTCCCCTTCCCTCCCTGAAACTGGTTATTCCTTATGAAATACGTCGCTCCTGGCAGACGCATAATCTGATTACATCCGCTAGATTAAAAATATATTGAATTTTTTTCCCCCTGCTCTCCGCTCCTCTCCTCACATTTTAACCCATCTTTCGCCACCTCTTGCCTCCTCTTCTCCTGCCTCTGGCCTCTTTTTCCTTTCCCATCACCTTCCCCTCTGATGTCAGTTCTCCAGCGCCTGCCCTTTTTTAAAATCAGATATGGAACAGTCATAACATCCGCCCTAGATAATATGATGAATGATATTTTTTATCATTAATATTAAAACTATGATGGCTGTGTCACTTTTATTTCAAAGGCTTTTCCACACTGTATTGGAGAAGAGTTTATTTAGCAGGTCATACAATGTTAAAACTATTTTGTTCAACTTTAAAGGTACTTAAGAGGAAGCTTTTGCTGCAGAGTAACACAAATATTCAAAGTCACAGTGACGGATTAAAGAATAGATATTTTTAATTTCAATTCTCTGTTCTCTGTCTAATAACCATCCTACTAAAAGGGGCAAGGTGGATTTTGTGGTAACAAATTATTCGTTAGTGTGCATGAAATGCTATCATGTGCACATGGTATATATGACGTGTTAAGTCTGAAAACACATGTTAAGAATGCACTGATAAGAAAGTGCATACTGGGACCTGACCTAGTCTAGATTTTTGAGGCTGAGTTCAAACATTCAAACATTTTCATATTATAATATTGTATAAACGTTTTTATTGAGGATCCCCTGAATTTGGTTAATAAAGAGTTGAGACCAAGATAAGTGCAGACCTAGACATTTTACAGTTTCTAAACAATCTCAGAAATATCTTCGGTGTTTATGTCCTGCAATTTCTGGTTAGTTGTGGGCGGACACGTTCACTGATACTGAAAAAATCAGTGATAAGCTATGCGCTCTGGTGCACAGGGTCAGCACAGTGACTGATACCGTACTATAAAAACTAATGATCTCTTATTTTTAAATTCATCCTCCGTTAAAGATGTTTTGACCAAGTGTTTTGTATCCAATTTTCAATGAAAATACTTGTTTTACCAAAATTTCACGCCCCCAAAATGTTTTGTCGGGACAAAACATCGGGACACCGATCACCGTAGTTGACAGTAACTGAGCTCCTATTGTGACAAGCACAATTTTTTCCATTAGTAGAAATTAAAGAGAAAAGTGTTGAGAAAACATAAATTAGGTCCTGATTGGGCCCTAAACTCCTTTTAAATTATGTAGAAGAACAACAGAAACTGTAAAAACACAGAAAGAAATTGAGTCTTTTAATCTGATTTTCATCCCTTTTTGATTTTCAAGATGAACACAGATGAATTTGACATTATTTTTGATTCTTCTTGAAAAGGAACTACCAAAAATAATCATCCCTACCTCTAGCTGACAGTATAGAAAGTTATATAAGATACTCCCCCTTCTCTAACGGTGAGCAGCTCGTCTTAATTTCGGCAAACACAGTAAGCAAAATATGAAGAAAACTCTCTTATTATAGGAAATCATAGCTTCAACATTTCAACCTATTTTCTGCAGCCAGTCCTGCCGCCCTCATCTCCTCACATCACCTTCTCTCCCTTCCTCTTTTTCTCCCACCTCCCCTTACCCCCCCTGTCTGGATAATATTACAGCTTATTATTTTTCATATTTCCATCCCTCCCCTCGCCCATACCGGCCTGTCAGTCAAGCTGTCGTGTGTGATTTAGAGCTGTCACTCCAGCCCTGGGTTTTGGGCGTGGGGGTCCGATGGCTTGTTTACTGAGATGTCACCGGAGGTGTCACACTGCATAAGCCCACCTCACCCTCCTCCTTACACCTCCTCATCAAACCCCTGCTCTGTGTGTCCAGGAAACCCCTGTGGATGCAGAGTGGGTGGCAGAGTGCGTGTGCCAGGTGGGATACGACTAATGACCGTCTCGGAGTGCCGCCGTCGATTTTTGGGTGGTGGGTTTGGTGTACGCGCAGCCTTGGGTGCATGCTTGTGAGCATGTGTGTGTGTGTCCGTGTGTGTCAGTGCATGTGTGTATACTCATTCTCCCAGCCAACCAATTACTGTCCCGAGGAGTCGACAGCTGTCGCCACCACCGTCTTCTCTTTCACCGCCATTTCTCTTCCTCCTCCTCCTCCTCCTTCATCCCTCCTCTCAGTTGACAGGGGAGAGTCAGAGGGGAGCCTTAGCCCGAGGTCCCTTCTCCCTTGGGGAGTCATTACACCACTATGGGACTCGCTGTCACGCACACACATGTGCAGAGCAACACACAACTTGTCTCCTCTGTCTCTTTCTATCTATCACTGTGTCACTACATCCTTCAATTAAGCCTTTGGCTTTTGCTTTGCTTGGCTTTTTTGGTGGCACACACACTCATCTAATCCTAATGTTCCCTCTATATTTGTCATTAAACGCTCCCCAGATGGGACTCAGTCCATTGGGCTCGGTATATAATAGAGTGCATAGAACTGACACAGAGTTTTGCTGTTTCTGGCAAAATGCACTGGAAACCTGAGCTTTTTGTGAGTTTCTCCTGACGTGGTTGCCACAGTGGCACGTGCCTGCACTCCGCTATCTCCCCCTCACCACTCTCTTTCTTTATCTGAGACTGTAATACAAACCAGATTGGCCTTATCTCAGGTTCTCTCGCCGCAGACACGCACTGCAACCTAGCCTGGTGCTCACTCTCTTGCTCGCTTCTACATGTAAACACACACACACAAACTCCGCCACAGCTTACACGTGCTATCGGTCTCAATCTGTGAGTGGATATGCCAGCTATTTCACTTAACCAAGCAGGGTGAGAATGTTGGCGGTTAGGGGAGAAAAAGAATTTGGAAGAGGTGCGGAATATTTCACTTCAACCATGAACGCTCTATATAGATAAGAAGTGCCGCACTCTGAGTGTGTAACTGTTTGTACACACTTGCTTGCACGTGTGTGTCAGTCTTGTAGAGATTTACCTCCGACACACTCGTTAATCACAGAATTCATTAGTCACTGAGTCTTTAATTGTTTACTTTCCCCTGCGGCGGTACTACACAAGGTTGCCGGCCCTCCCTGTTACAATTTTGAAAGAACATAATGGTAAATTAATTTTCCAGGTAGCACCGATTCGATTAGTCATTTCTGAGTACACTCTATTAGCTGGGAAATTGTGCATTTGGAAGTCAGAATGGAGAGTCTGGGTTTGATCATGTTTCTTACCTGGAAAAAAGACAAAGCAGCGGAGACTGAGGGGGAGACGGAAAGTTAGGGGGAGAGACGGCGCAATGAGCCCGAGGGATGAGTTGGAAGAGGAATGGTCTGGTCTGCGTTGAGTGACTCTGTAATGTAGATTGAGGCCCTGGGAGAGACGCAACTGGTAAGATAAATTGATCCATCAATAAAACTATAATCTACTAATAAAAGCAAACGGATTCACTAATTGGTGGTTCCATTACAAGGGATTCAACTAAAACAAGAAATAAAAAAGAAAAAAATAAACCATGGACATAAAATGCAACCCCAAAACAGTCTAAGCACGCTTCCGTTTGTATTTTTTTTCATGCTAGTCTCGTCTAAAGCACTTTGTAACTTGTTTTGACCGGTGCTTTATGAGTAAAGTGATTAATATGTAAGTTATTAGGATTCTTAAGATTTTGAAAGCTACATTCAGTAATGTCCGCTTTTGTATTACTCTCAGGTTTTGGTTCTTTGCATCTGCTTCCCCAGCAAGTGTTTGAAACGGACACATTTTACGGCGGCAATGACACACAAGCCACGAGAGAATGCGACCTCCGTGAATCTGTATTCTGACAAAAGAAAAATCTTAGAATACTGACGTCATACATGTAAATTTGCGTGGGGGGGGGGGCGACTAGCATGCTAACTACATGTTGAAATACAGTCATTAAAATTTTGTATAGAGAAGTCACCCGTTGATGAGGCTGAGCAGCAAATCAAACAGCTCCCTCACTGACTGCCTCTGCCAATGATTCAACATGCTGAATCAGCCAAATGGCTGCCGATATGGACCAACTGGAGCTACTGGTTCTGGATAACACCGGTCAAACCGAGGCCGAAACGGTCTGTTCGGCTCCAGACCGTCAATGATGATCCAACAATCTCTTGGTGTATCAGACACCCCTGTGCCTGGAGGAATCAGCGCATTTACGTTCCAGTTTTGTGCTCTAGAAACTAGAATGTGTACTAGTTTCCGAACCTGGTTTACTAATTGGCTTTATAGTGTCCGACTTGACCTGTGTGGGGAAAGTGCAGCTGCGTAAAGGCTCTTCTGCATGTTAATGTATGGACGTATACAGTATATGTTGCACAAGTATGCATGCCACTCGCTGTGTTTTTGTGCGTCACAGCCTCAGTTGCATATGGATGAGCTAACACAGGGCAATCTGTGCTTCAAGGCGCACGTGCACTTGAACACACACAAGCACGTCCACTTCTTTCACAATACTGAAATACAGATGCAATAGACCATATTACAAGTGAACTTACTGAAACTATGCATTATAGATCAACACTCGCTCTCTCTCTCTCGCACACACAAACATGTACACAAACACACATTGTTCTTCTTCCTCATTTCAATGAATCTCCACTCACGCTCACACGCCACATCACAAATGATGGGATTTAAACATCAACAGTATGAAATATTCATGTGTCAGTGCCAGCCGCTCGAGCAGAACTAACACCAAGGGGGATTTGCCTTCAGATCTGAGGATACTACTGCATTCATCCCTCTCTCTCTTTCTCTAACTCTCTTGCTCTTCCTCTCTCTCCCTGTTGTGTTGCAGCATTTAGGAGCCATTGTCACACTGTTGTGTACCAGTGTGTTCCTGAGTATTGTTCCAGTTTTCTATGATATTGCCTTTCCACTCTCAAGTGTTGTTATGTCTGTCCTGGGGGGTGAAGAATGACACGTGTCCTCACCCTTCTTTGCTCTTAGTAAAATATGCGGGGAGGGCAGGGAAGGGCAGGCGAGAGAGATTGACAGAATGAGAAACAGAGGGGAAGCGAGAGAATTTACAGGTAAGGACAGAGTTTTCAAAATGGATTTCAGGACTCTTTGCTTTGTGTGTTGTTTTTTTAAAGCGTTTGTTGAAAACCATGCTACAAAGTGCTACCTGGAAAAAGTGCAAGGCACAAATTTAAAAGAAAAACCCTACTGATTAAAGCAAATGGAAACATCTCCAGGAAAATAGAGGACATTAAAATGGAGCACGTAAAAAAATAAACTTCTACGTTACCAGTTCCGGTAAAAGAAAAAAAGTTATCTCAAATAGAATCAAATAAAGAGTCAAGTAAAACCCAATAAGTGTTTTTTTAAAAAAGAGATTCAAAAGATGACATAATTTAGCAGCATAGAAAACCTCAGCGTCCACCCGCCTTAAATTTTAGGAAAAATCCACGACTGTGTGTGGGCAGTTTCCAACATAGTAAACACATACTTTAATTCCTTAGCCAACAGTCCATATGAATGTGAAAAGCAAGGCAAAACCACTGCCGCTAAACAAGACACGATGGCTCAGTTACACAAAAGAACTTGATGATGTTAATGCGGCCATGGCGAAAGTCATGGAGGAGGTAATTGCAAGATACTTCAAGGAGGCTGATGAAAAATCTGAAGCTCGTGTCAACAGACTTGAGAAAGGTTATCTCATTATCTTGAGGCTGACGGCATAGCTATTATCATTTGATCGCTTCCTGCTGTTATATCAAAATAGAGCAAAGGTGTCCTCATAGCCGAAAAATGCAACTTGCTGTACTAATTTAGGCACAAAGGGAAGTGGTGATAGTTGAATTACTTTTTATGAAATACCTTACAATGGCATTAAAATTGTTTAGATATGTGCCTTTGCTCCAAATTCCTTTGACCAGCATTTCTGTGACTCACTGGCCTCCATATTATTAGATTTTCCAGAATATCAGCTTTTGATAGGAGGTGATTTCAATGCTGTATGGCCTCATGATATTGATCGAACAAGGGTAATAGAGAGCAGAGATCAACGACTGGCGTCCAGAGCGCTACAGAAACTAGCTAATGATTATGGAGTAACCGACATTTGGCGTATGATGAATCCTTCCGCTAGGGAATTTTCCTTTTTTTTCTGCCCGACACAAGACCTTTTCAAGAATTGATTACATTTTTTTTCTCCGAACCTCTTTCCAGTGACATCCGAAGCACTGATATGATTTCAATTTCCCTGTCTCATGGGGCTATGTACTTTTTCAATACGAAACTGGTCAGACCAGGGCTTTCTGTTGGCGTTCCATTACCACCCTACTTCAGAATTCCACTCTCAAACAAGAACTTGAGGCTGAACTGAATTCATTAACATAAATAGTGTTGGTGACCCTAAGTGCTATTGGATACCAATCACCATACACCAAACACCGCATTACATTTCTTTGTGTGTGGACGATATTTTGATCTTTACCAAAAATCCCCCATGATGACTCTCGAGGTTTTTGGTAATATCTCTTGGTACAAAATTAACTGGGCAAGATCAGCATTAATGCCATTGGGTGAATTAAGTCGGCAGACAGCTTCTTTTAGTATTCCTGTTGTTCGCAATTTTAAAAACTTGAGGGTTTCTATCTATCTTTCCCTTGACACATTAACCACAAACAACTATAATGAACTCCTAAACGATATGGATGGAGATTTCAAGAGATAGGGTACACTCCCTTTCAGTCTAGACTTTCAGTCATTAAGATGAATGTTTTGCCTCGCAGAGACTTGTGTGTCGTTGCACCTAATTGAAGAACAGTTAATTATTAACTATCCGCATATTCTACCAAATTTGATATATTCCAATAGAATGTGAAACAGGACTTTGGGCCAGTTAGATCATATCTTTTCACTGCATGGCATGAAGTCCATCAACTAGCCTACATTTGCAATAAATTCTTTCATTAAGCTCTAATTTACAATAATTACTCTCTTTTGAGAGATGGGAAGCCAGTTTGCTTCCCACAGCGGGATGACAAAGGTGTTCATCATCTCCTGTGACACTGTGGGGCAACAAGGTCTCTGTGAATTCCAAGATATACAAAGGTCCTACAACCTCCCGGGCACTTTTTTTATTTATTTATTTATTTATTTTTATAATTCTATCTACAGTTGCGTGTAGCAATGCTTGCACAAGGTGTCCCACTGACTTGGAAACTCACCCACTTCAATTGATACTTGGCACCAAAGGTAAAACAGTGCTATTGTCTCTGACCTATATAAATATATAACTGAGGCCTCATATGAACCTTTGCTACTGAACAGACTCTGGAAGAGAGATATCGACACTTCCTCAAATCTAGACTGGTACACTATATGGTCAAATATATCCCCGTCATCCAGAAATCCAAACCAACAAATGACACACTATAAATTTATTCAAAGGTCTTATCTCACACCTCGAAGATTACAACAAATGAATCTCAGAGCTAATCCATATTGCGACTTTTGCCCAGACAATACCATTGGCACTTTACTTCATATGCTTTGGCAGCGCCCTCACTCACCCTGTGAGTGAGGGAGACCAATCCCTCACTCACAGGGGAGAACAATCCCTCGCTCACAGGGTCTGCTATTACTTAATGACACTTCTTCTTTGGAGCTAACTACAAATGATAGGCGTCTCTTGTTAGCTGTTGTCACAGCTGCTAAAAGGATGGTACCTTGTCGTTGGAAATCACCGCATACAATTACAGTGAGGGAGTGGTTCTCTGCTTGCCAGGATATTGCACAGCTGGTGCTTTCTACGGCTCAATTACACTATGCCAAAACACAAAATAGTATTTTCTGGTCAAAGCTACTAAAGAAAATTAGCGTTTTATTGTCAATATGTGTGGGTGACTGTCTACTTCTGCAATGTTTTCATGTATTTGCTTGTTTGCCTACTGGTATGGAATACTGTACATATTTACTATATGTATATTATTTCACATATATATTCATACTTTATGTATTTTCTTAGCTATTTCTGTGGATACCATCATGGATGATGGAGGAAATTAGCATAATTCTCTAATTCCTTTTGTGTTTGAATGCTGTTGGTTTATGTCCAGAATGGTCGTGGGATTTCTGGGGAGCAGGGGGACTGAGTTTGGAAATGGGTAGGTCGTATTGGTAGTTTGCTAATGTTTAGTCCTTGTTTTTATTCCTGTTTTTTTATTTTTGTGTTTATATATATGTATACCGCTTTGCTTCACCATGTCAGGAGCTACAAAACAAAGGAAAAGGTCGGGGGCGGGGGGTAAAGAAACAGTTGTATTACACTTTGCCTCTTTATATCTTTTATTTAAAGTGTTCTCTAAGGTTTCTGTGTATTGCCAAAGGACCTATGTTCTGCGGGCTGTTTAAGCGTTGAGTCAACACCATTTGCAAACTCAATTTCTATTTCAGTTTCTTTTATTTCATCCGGATAATTTACTCAGTGTCAATACTGCTTTCCAGGCCACATACATTAAAAACAAACAATTAAAAAGCAAGCATTAGCTATAGCTCCCAGTGCCTAAAATGCTGCATTTTGGGAGAACAACTCAACACAAGCAGTGATGTAGAGTGGTGTAAGTCTTTGGAGGGCTTGTAATGGTGCATTTAAATCAATTTTGAGGCTATTTTTAGGGAATAACATAGCAGTAAAGACACATGGGTTATTTCTAACAAGCAAAACTTAACACATTGAGTAGAAATAGCCATTACAGACAACAGGGAATGGCCTGTTTACTTCATCAATGTGATGTAATTCCTATAAACTGGATTGTAGGATAGGATACAACATAGTGAGCAATGATTATAAAAGTGTAAACCAATGAAGTTAAGAATGGAAAGGATACTTCACTCAATAGGTCAAGCGAAGGGTTTGATTTTTTTTTTTTGTCAGGTTTTGTTTACACCAACTAATCCAGGATAACATCATTATTAAAGGTTCACTGTTTTCCAGGAGGTGAAAGTGTTAATTTTATTGGCAGGAAATTGCAGCTGTACTGATGTTAACCTTTTAAATGTACACATGTACGCACAGCCAGTTCTTTGGTGTAATACTAAGACAGGATCATTGGGTTAAGTTTTTTTTTAATCTGGGGTCTAGCAGAGAAAATCAGAACAGGCAACGGTGTAAAAACTTGGCTGACAGTATAAAACTACGGCAGCACATTTGAACAGTTTGAGGAGTAGTGGACAGAAAGTTGGAGAGTAAAAAAGGTAGGAGTTGTGTGGTAGGAAAGTTTGTGGGAGTCTTAGATTGCTCCATGAAAGTGAGTGTGATGGAGTACACAGAGATACAAAGAGTGCCAATGGGGGGACTGGGGAGTCAGATATGGGTCCAGCGGTCATCGTTCCTCCTGAGATTCATCCCCCTTTTCCATTTAAAAGATGTGATTACACCGCAACATTGTGCGCACACACTTTCCCACACGCGCTGCCGGCAGCGGTGATCCAATTTAGGAGGTTAGAAGGGAGGGATAAGGAGATGGAGGGAGCAAAGAGGGGAGCGAAGGGGTGAAAGGCAGCCATGTAAGAGATGCAATGAAGGAGAGGAGGAAAGAGCATTCTCCCTCTCTCTCTCTCTCACTCGTTTGTCATTCTGTCTGCGCTGTATGCAGATGAGAAGCTAATATGATATCTCTGCTGAGCTGATGGATGTTTAAAATGATATGGCAACCCTGAGCAGCCTCGCCGCACGCTGCCTGCCGGGGATTGTGTGTGCTTGCCTGTGTGCGAGTGTCCATATTTGGGAATTTAGTATTTAGTTTATGTGTTTCAATCAGTGAAAACTACAGTGGCCTGGTCAAAATTTATGTTATTGTAAATACTTAAGTGAGTAGAAGATGAACTGATCTCCAAAAGGGATCAGTTCAAAGGTGGAACATTCTTTTCAACATTTTAAGGGAGATCAGTGTATTACTTTTGTTTTGTACAAATTTAGAGTGAAAAAAGGGAAAGAAGCATCATACAAAAGTTTGGGCAGCCCAAGAGATTTGAGCTCTCAGATGACTTTTACCAAGGTCTCAGACCTTAATTAGCTTGTTAGGGCTGTGGCTTGTTCGCAATCATCGCTAAGAAAGGCCAAATAATGCAGATTTCAAAGCTTTATAAATACTCTGACTCCTCAAGCCTTGTCCCAACAATCAGCAGCCAAGGGCCCCTCTAAGCAGCTGCCTAGCACTCTGAAAATTAAAGTAATTGATGGCCACAAAGCAGGAAAAGGTTATAAGAAAGTTACAATGCGTTATCAGGTAGCCGTTTGCTCAGTTTATAATCCAATTAAGAAATGGCAATTAACAGGAACGGTGGAGGTCGAGCTGAGGTCCAGAAGACCAAGAAAACTTTCAGAAGGAACTGTTTGTAGTATTGGTAGAAAGGCAAATTAAAACCTCCGTTTGACTGCAAAAGTCCCTTAGGAAGATTTAGCGGACTCTAGGGTGGTAGTGCACTGTTCTACTGTGCAACAACACCTGCACAAATATGACCTTTACCAGAAGAAAACCATTCCTGCGTCCTCACCACAAATTCAGAGTCAGAAGTTTGCAAAGGAACTTTGCAAATTGTGAACAATTGTGAACAATTTCCCAATTTCCCAACTGTCATTACACTTTAGAAAAGCTGAATATGAAAAGAGGATGGCTTCTACAAAAGGACTGTGATCCTAAACACAACTCAAAATCCACAATGGACGACCTCAGGAGGTGCAAGCTGAAGGTTTTGCCATGGACCTCAAAAGTCCCCCCAACGTAATAATCATCGTAAATTTGTGGATAGACCTCAGAAGATCAGTGCAGGCAAGACGGACCAAGAATCTCACAGAACTAGAAGCCTTTTGCAAGGAGGAATGGGCAAAAATCCCCAAATAAGGAACTGAAACATTCTTAGCGGCTACAAAAAGCATTTACGAACTGTGATGCTTGACAAAGGGGGTGTTACCAAGTGCTGACCGTGCGGGGTGCTCAAACTTTGGTTTTGGGCCCTTTTCCTTTTTTGTTATTTTGAAAGTGTAAAAGATGGAAATAAAAAAAGTAATCTTGCTTTAAATATTAAAGAAATTTCTCATTTTTTAGCCTTATGCCTTTTGGAAATCAGTTCATCTTTTACTTGCTTAACTATTCACAGTAACAGAAATTTTGACCAGGGGTACCCAAACTTTTTCATGGCACTGTATCCGAATCGCTGTAGTAATGACATATACTCTCAAACTTTCAACAACTTCTGTTATTTTAGCTGCGCATAGTTAAAGGATAAGGTTCTTGGTGGTTGTCATGGTGGTAATGAGAAGTTTGGGTGGCAGTGAAGAGTAAAAGAGGGGCAGGACTGATCGGATTCTCCTTAGACTTCCTTAGTTACAACTTGAATCTCATTTTTATAGCTTTGGCCATCACTAAGCAACATATTGTATCTCGTTTGTTTACCCATACAAAAACTGAAGTAAAAATAAAAGCTATACATGGGAATATATCTTGGCCGGGTGCAGTGGCTTCCTGTGATCTTGTCATCACCATAAAGTTGGCAGACACCCGGCAGTAAAACCAGAAATGGTTGTCATCACCTTAGTTTTGTACAGAAATAAAAAATAATTTTAAGTACTAGGAAACTTTTCAGTAATATTAATAACCATGATTTGTGTTTGGAAAATCACGGCTGAGACACCGAAATAAACATTAGTGCCTCGTTGTAGTGAAACCTGTGTTGTGTCGCTCAATATTCTATCCAACTGCACAATATTCATCATATAAAAGGTCAATGGTAGTATGCTGACATAAATTATTGTTTTAAATATGCAACACTAAGTGCCTCCGAGCTTGTATGTATTTGTCTGTGTGCTTTTTTTCCACATTATCATGGTGGTAATGAGAAGTGGGGGTGGCAGTGAAGAGTGAGAGGGGGGCAGGACTGATTGGATTCTCCACAGACTTCATTAGTTAAAACAAAGCCAGTTGTCCATTTGGGCTCTTTCACAGCCTAATTGATATTGATTTACTGATTTGCTCAGGGGTGATTTAAAAGCATGTTTGGTGTTATCATCAATGCTGCTTTTCCTCTGCTCTCTCCGTGCCTCTCTCTGAAGGCATTAGCACTCCACCCTTGTGGTAACAAAAATAATTCCTGGTGGTGAGGATTTTGCTTTCTGGTCAAGTCGACTTATCTCTTCAAGTCATTCTTAACAAACGCTGATCTTTACATACCTTCTCCTCCCACTTTTTACATTTCATCACCATCACATTATTTTATGACATAATTGAGAAAAATTGAGGGAGATAATTCGCTTTTCTACCTAATTTCCCTTCATGATCCGGGCTTGTAAGTGCAAGGAATTAGTGAGTCTTATCTTCTCGTTGTGGACTCCTCAACTACGATAGCAATGATTGATCGTCACCATCCCCATAACTGGATAATGATAGTTATCATAAATGGTTAGCAGTTGGCTAAGTGAAGCATTGAGATCAATAGCAGTGGTGTTAGTGTTAGAATGAAGGAGGCCTTTTATCAAGTTGATGGATGGCAGGCCTGTCTTTAATGTGACATGTTATGATCATATCAATTTGTCCTCAGTTCTCATTGACATCACTTTATTGCCTCTCCGTCTCTCACAGTCCATCACCCCGCACTGTAAATTCAGACTTGAAATGGCAGCGTGCCACAAACCCCCCCTTAGACCAACCATTTCTTTTCGTCTACTACTTCCCTTCCACCTTTCTCCTTTTTCTAGCTGGCTTCTGCTTTTTCCTTGTCTTTAATCCACCTGATTTCCACTCTATTTTGATACCTCTCTTTCTGTATTTACTGTCCTTCTCCCCTCAATCATTGACAGGCATCGGCAGGCAGCCTGACCGAAAGAGTAAAGGAATCAGACTGGGATTAAAATGTAATATCAGACTATTAAAGAGATTAGTGGTTGACATTTCGCCGTCACTCTGGGATTCATGATATTGATTTATTCAATGGCTTCTTTTATCGGTCCACGTTCACATGGACAGCAATGGATCTGATATGGTGGCCTTTTATGAGGCACCTTGTCACCAGGGCCTTTGGCGCTAAATAACCGCCAACTGGCTGCCAGGGATGATTATTTAAGGAAGTGAAGTTTATTCATCAAATGTGTGGTTTTGAAAGAGCAGCAACATGAGGGCGGATAAGGACATGACTGATTTCCGTTTCTCAAGTGGACAAAAGCAGGGTCCTAGTATTGAACCGGCTAATGAAAGCTTCAGATGGAACAGCATCACGACAAAAAGGCCCTAATTATTTCCAATTATGACAAACCATCATTTCTACTCAATTATGTTGCACATCCATCAGTGCTAACAAGGTAGTAGGACGTGATTGAGGTTCCCTATTAGTCTCTCTGTCAACAACTTTACAAAGAGATATGAGCACCACAGGCCTGCCATCAAAGGAGAACATCTGTTACACTCAAATTCCTAAATATCTATCCATTCATACATTTTTGCATCAACTTGTTTTTACCTGATCGTTACTCAAGTCCCTCGAACATCCGTCCATCCGCCTCTACACCCCTCAGTGATGCATCCATTCAAACCTCTAGTCAGTTGGATGCTCTACCGTGTGCCACTGCAGGTATTTTCAGAAAACCCAAGAGTCAAAATTACTTTTTTTATGGCGTCTATGATACAATTAAACTTGATGGCTTTGCCTCACAATGCAATTTGAACTTGATACTGCGGGTTATAGAACAATTTTGTCGCTTTCTGATTGCCTGACAAGTGTCTTAAATTGTTTACAAGGGCACCTCATACCAACATCTGGGTTTAATCACCAACAGTATAACCACTGTTCTAAATGTTATTCACAAAGCAAATTAAACTAATTAGAATTCAAATTATTATGTAGCTACATATAGCAACCACACGTCGCTGCATTTGCAGGTAATAACTCTAATTGAAACAGACCTAACCATGATTTAAACTGACAACAAACAGATTGTCTGCAACATTGTGCTACACTTTCTCATGTGTCACTAATTTGGATAGGGACTGGTTAAGTTTAGGGGACAAAGTGTACATAGTTAAGGTCAAGGAAAGGGTGTTGTCAGCTAATTTTTGCAGGAAACAGGGATGCAAACTGCAGCCTTTGGTGTCAATGGCTCACACTTTGTACGGCCAGCTGGCATCCTGCCCAAGTCATTTCAGGCATGTTACAGCGTAGCCCTGCATCCGTAGTTGCTACTGACAGTAAACATACAATATGTCAGTACAACACCCTTTACTTTCCTAAATTATATTTGTTATTATGAGTTTACTGAGATGTTAGTAATGCAGATTCATGTTTACTGTAATGGACTTAATAATAACTTTTGAGATATACAAAAACATAAAAATGCGAAGCTTTGTGACTTGAGCTCAAAACACATTAAATTGTAAATATGTGCAGTTGCTTTAAGCTGTGACTGCATGCTACACTGGAAGATATATTTGATATAATAGATATTGGTGATATATGTATAGCTGATACTTTAAAAAAAAAAAAAAAAAGTAGCTGTCATTGGTTCTTTGCAGGCCGAAGTGTGTCCAAAAATCCTCGCTGAGACTTCCGTACTTAAAGAAGCCACAGTGCCACCTTCAGGAGCGGAGGCTTTTAAAATGATTTACATTAATGGGAAAAAAAAAGCCAAAGCAAACAAAAGCAAATCATGAGTAGGAAAACAGCTGATAAACTCACAATCAACCGTTGAATATAAGCATTGAATATAGTTTTCATCAAGCCCTGCTTCTAACGTCAAACTTCCCCCTCTATCCCGTCTCCTCCAGCCTCTGTCCCCTCCTTCAATGTGCACTTTGCATGATCTTATCATCCGGCCACCCCGTAATGACCTCGTTCTCGGCTCCAAACACTGGCATAGTATCCGTCGCCCCAATCAAAACCTTAATGCATCTCAATTTAGCCACTACTGTAACACACACATGCACTCTTCTCTTTCTTTCTTTCTCTTTCACTCTCTCTGATACAAACCAACACACACACACACACACACACACACAGAGTTTATTGCGTTGCGAGCAGTGACGGGTCGGGGAGGGCGGCATCAGTAATGCGTGACGCATGCCTCCATAACGTCAGTCTCATTTGCATGTGTGAGGAGGTCTGGGCTAATGGAGCTGATCTGTTGCGCTGTTATTAAATGAGGAAAGAGAAGGGGAGGCGAGGGGGGTGGGTGGGGGGTATTATTATTAAAGAGAAGGAGGAGGAGGGAGGGAGAGACAAAAAGAGGGAAGGTCTTCTCTCTTCTCCCAGGGGCCAGGTTTGGTTGTCGTACAATTTGCAGTGGTTACACAGCAACGCACATGTACATATACAGGCAGCAGTTGAGCATGCGTGTGTGTGTGTGTGTGTGTGTGTGTGTGTGTGTTGCAACCAGTCTGCATACCCTTTGAATATCACAAGGTAAATGAGGCCTAACACACCACTACCACTTCTCCTTTTTGTTCAGCCTTTACCACTCGTCGTTTCTCTCGCTGCTTTTACAGTGAATGTCCTTAATATGTCACAGATGCATGCATGAACGCATGTATCTCTGCTAATAGACGTGTGCTCTGAGAATTGGCACAGTCACTAAACCGTCATTTTTCATTACCTTAGTCTGGGGAATATAAACATATCTAACCCTTTTATTTCATGTAACAAAATGTCATATATATATATATATATATGTATGTATATGTGTATATATATATTATGTGTGTGTGTGTGTGTGTGTGTGTGTGCATGCGTGCGTGTATGTATATGTGCACATATGTGTGTATATATATATGTATGTATGTATATGTATGTGCGTATGTATGTATGTATATGTGTGTATATATATATGTATGTATGTATATGTATGTGCGTATGTATATGTATATATATATATATATATATATGTATGTACATATGTGTGTGTATATATATATATGTATATATGTATATATATGTATGTACATATATGTATGTACATATGTGTATATGTGTATATATATATATAGATATATAGATATATACACACACATATACATATATATGTGTATATATATGTATTTATATATGTATGTATGTATATATATATATATATGTGTGTGTGTGTGTGTGTGTGTGTGTGTGTGTGTGTGTGTGTGTGTGTGTGTGTGTATGTGTATATACACACACACATACGGTAAGCAGAGAAGTGAATTATGCTGCAGGAGGGGTTTGTGAAGTGTCTATGTACATTTTTGTATTTTTTTTCCTGCTGTGAAAACACCTGTCACCATTAAAACCATTTTAATTCAATTTGACCACAGCTGCTTTTCTCCATCAGTGAAGAAACAACAGACATCTTTGCAAACACATTTCGAGCCTACAGTTAGATTTTGACTGGAAGAGTAAAAAGGAGTACGCCTGAATCGTTGCTTATATTATATCTTTATTGACCATCGACTCACTCCGAGTTGTGTCTCTCCCAATCCACCAGCATACACCATGAATGCGGTGTCAATCAAAGGAATATAAATGAAATGGCAGCTTGTTGCAGTCGCTCAGGTCTCGATGTCGTCCAGTCCCCTTCCCCCCGTCAGCGCTTTGGCACAGCCGCCTGAGAGACTCATCCTCCAATGGGAGAGTGTAGATCCTTCTGGAGGCGGGCCAACAGCCCACATCTGACATCATCTTAAGACTTGGCACAGTTTGGCGGAATGACACTCGCTGGCTCTCTCCCTCTCTCTCACACACACACACACACACACACACATAGACATATACACACACACACAAGCGCACGCACGCACACGCACGCACACACCTGCAGCTGAGAGAAGATTGAGACGAAGAAGGAAGTGGGAACTCTGAGGAGGGTGTGAAAGTCAAGTGCGTGAATGTATTTATCAGTGTTTAAAGATGTGTGAGTTTGGGTGTACTGAAAGGTTGGGGACTGTGGGTACAGTATGTGAAGTGGGTTGTGTATGTGCGAGAGGCAAGATGGCAGGTGAGAGGAAGAGACGTGTTTAAAAACGAGAGAGAGAGAGAGTGTTAGAATGGCACAGATGGGACGCTGAGAGGAGAAAGATGGAGGGGAGAGAACCGTTTCGGCAGACAAAGCCAGAGACGCTTCTAGAACGATCATATATCAAATTGCTGAGACGGTTAATTGTCTCAGAGTGAGTTTGGGTGGCACCGAATCCTTGGGGACTGTGGAGAAACTCAAATCCTCAAGGCAGAGTTCAGCTGGGGAAACCTGTTATTTTGGCCATAGGTGTAACATGAGACTTTAGGCAAGCACGCCCGTGTACCTGAAATAATTACATTTTCTCACCTACCTGTAGTCACGCAGATCGTTTTAGTTTATTAGTCAAAAAATAAATTCAAAAATTCAGCAGCTGCTTGCAGAAAAATCGCAGTTCCCCTAGATCAGTGGCAGACCTAGTAAAAAGTAGTTTCAATGTAGCAGGGACATTGTTTCTTCAACATGATTCTTTTTCCAAAAATTATTCAGTTCTGTAAAACCTAAAACAACTTTCTAGAGACATTCACAACCATATCTAAAAACACGGGCAGATAAAACCTTTTAGAGTCAAAGTGCAGCCGAAACTGAAACTGACACCAAAATTCAGATACATATTTACACAGCGTCAATCAGGTTGCTGGAAAGCTGCGTGTAAACACGGGTTTTGATTACTGCAATGCATGCGACCTCAACCTCTGATTTCCCTCTGTAACCTGATTTCTCTCAGTAACCTGGTTTCTTGTGTCAGTGTTAGTGGATTCACAACAATCCCATAAAGGTTTAATTTCGGATCTTGTGTTTCGCACCGCGATAGAAATATTTCTTCTGCGCGTGTGTTTATGAGAGAGAGGGAGACAAGGCGGAAGTCACTTTAAAAGCTGCAGCATGGGAGCGCTCTTGTCACCGATGGTGTTCAGAAGTGCCGTGACAGCTGGCTCATAGTGTCTCCCTTCTTGTAGTACTAATGCAGAGTGTGTGTGTGTGTGTGTGTGTGTGTGTGTGTGTGTGTGTGTGTCGGATTCTCTGTTAATCACAATGTGTCCAAATATGCCAGTGGTACTCGCCGGGTCCCGCCACCTGCTCCGTCTTTGCGACGGCCCTGGCACCGTCGCCCTGAAGAGTCCCTCACGTTTCAGCTTCGTTTTACGTCTCCGCCAGGCCTGCAGCTGCATGAGGCTTGCAGGATTTTGTGCACGGATTCATACATGCCCCCCAAAAACCTGTCCGTCGTCAACCATAAGTCTGGCTCGTTTCCATCTGGACGCCGTTTTCCCATCTGTTTCCATCCCAGTGATCAGTCATGACCCAGATCTTGTCGGTTCATGCAGACCAACAAGGGGCAAATGATACTCCAGAAATCAGACCTAAAAGCTTTTTTGTTTTCAGCAAAATCATTAATTGCTTTGTAAAGAGGCATGGTTATTTTTTAAGTAGCTCTGTAGTGGGGAAGCTAATACTGACCCAGTCAGTTTGCTTTTCAAGCAACGATATGACATTTCCGCACAAACAAATGTCCTGTAAAAAAAACCATGTTGTCTGCAAAGTGTCAGCGTTTCACGAACTAAGACAAACAGCCCTGTTTTGAGTTGGGTGTGAGTGTATTGAGGCAATCCAATGGGATTTTAAACAGTTTCGGGAAAAGGCAGAGAGTATCTACTGGACACTGGATAATTGCTGCTCAACTTTTATTTGACTAAACGGGCCAGTTTTCCACCCTACCAGGTCGTCATCAGGCCAATAGTTACAGAGAGTCATTTTTTAGAAACAAATCTTTAATATTTAATATTTTTAAGTTCCAAAAAAGCTACATGAATCCATATGCTCTCAATGTAATTCACACCTCGTTTTGGGAATTTCACTGAGTCACTGTCTTCACTTTAATGTCCTCTTGCATTAAGTGAAACGGCGGGAGCAAGAAACACGCGGAGTTATGTCATCCTAATGGTCAGAGGAAGGATTCATTGCTACCTGAACACGTCACCAAAGACTTCTTAAATTTTTTTTCAGGTTGCGTCAGATTTAGACGCATATCTGGCAAGTGCTGCAGTTTTTTAAAAGCCATGTCTTGAATGTAAGATCCGGTCGCGCCGGATTCGTCAGATTTCACCATCCTCAACTAAATATCAACCGAATAAGAGGAGCTCTTGGTTGTTTGACTGTGTCTTTACTGTCACCGTACCAATAAAGTTACTTTAATTAAGTTTTATTAGGGTCTTTATGGCTGTTTCTGTTACATTTAATCCGCAGTGAATGTTTTAATATCCAGCTGTATAATGCAAGTTAATGAGTAAGAAGAACCATGGAGTGTAAACATTTTCTGTGTGAATATACGTATGTAGATTCAGAAATATGAGCTGGTGTGTGTGTGGTAGAGTTTTATGTGTAGTAGTTTATGAGGGTCTTTTTTTGAATGTTTGTGTATGTGGTGTGTAAACCTGTGAGTGCTAGCAGTGTGTGTTTGATGTTCCCTTTTCATTTATCCTTTTTCATAATTCATGGCATGGGGAAAATGGACTGAAGCAGAGCTGGCTATGTTGTGTGTGTGTGTGTGTGTGTGTGTGTGTGTGTGTGTGTGTGTGTGTGTGTGTGTGTGTGTGTGTGTGTGTGTGTGTGTGTGTGTGTGTGTGTGTGTGTGTGTGTACGTACGCACGTGTGTGTGTGTGTGTAGCAGGATAACAGGATGAGCGTTCTGCGGTCGGAGATGAAACAGACAAGAGTGTGTCTTTGAAATGCAAAGAGTTGTGATAGCCGTGATTGGCCACTGCGTTGAGGAGGAGCAAGGAGTTTTTTCTCATCATTTCATCATAATACACACACTCGTACTCTCTCTCTCTCTCTCTCTCTCTCTGTCTTACACACACACACTCAGTGGTTATTAATGACAGAATTGTTAATTCATTATTTTATTTACCTCTGTGACATAAAACCCGGGCTAATTCAGTGCAGCTCTGAGCTTTGGAGGGTTTTTTGTGTGTGTGTGTGTGTGTGTGTTTGTGTGTTTGTCTCTGTGTTGCATTCAGTGTAATGCATTCAGTGTAATGCACACACACACACACACACACACACACACACACACACACACACACACACACACACACACACACACACACACACACACACACACACACACACACACACAAACACACACACACAGTGTCTAGTCGTGGGGTCTGGGGACCAATTTATTTACATGCAGTGAAAGAGGAACTGAGAAAGGGATAAAACAAAAAGCGAAGCAGAGAGAAAGAGGAAACAGCAGGGAATTATGGAGAAAACCCATTGGAACGAGCAAGTTTCTCTACTGTTCCCAGGGACAGACCAGTTGGAAAGACCAATTTACTATTTAGATGGCTCAGTGTTTGTTTGTGTGTTTTGTTTTGCCAGTATCTTATTTAATTTCTATCATATTTCTAGAAACACTGCCTTCATTGGCGCCAACTTTTTTACTTCCACTGTAAAAAAAAATAGCAGAACTTACGTTAAAACCTTTATCCATTACTGTTCCACAACCTTAACCACGTGTTTATTATTGTAACCATGATGACGATGGTCCTCAAACCTTAAAGAAGTACTTATTTTAACCCAAACCACGATCTTTCCTGAACCTTACCATGTAGTTTTTCGGCCTAAACCTAACCAAACCTTCAGCGTTTCCACGGCGTTAACCACGTGTTTATTATTGTTTCCATGACGACACAGGTCGGGTACGCCTGCCATTGGTACGCGCATGTGGGTCGTATCTGAGGGTAGGGACAAGAGACCCATATGGTCGTTTAGGCTGGAGGACTTGTTGGTTCAGTAGGGGATTTGTGGCTGCTAAATGCAGCTTTGCACAGTAGCGGCCCCTGGTGGCTGCAATAAATAGCTAAGTTTGAACACGGAGAAAAATGGCATTAAAAAAATAGGGTTCAAAGCTCTGTGTTATTTTACGCGTATTGCATAAATAATAATTTTGATGCAAATTTAAGTTTTATTCATCTATATGTTTATTTATTTGTTTATTATGTAATTTCCTTGTTACTCTTACTCTAATCTTGTTATCATACCCATCGGTACCCATCATACCGACAGCAGAATGTCATCAGCATACAAAGAGAAAATAAGGGTCTGAGTTATTGGAGATGAGATGCTTACCTCTGTTACTTTATTTCAGTTGTTTTTATTTTTCGTGTTTTAGTTAATTATTTTTATAATATAATCATTTTATATAATAACAGCTTTCACAAATCGTTTTTTTTTTTTTCTTGTCTTGCAGGCAGGACGCCAGTGACCTCTCTGGACCGATACAAAGGTACTGTTATACATCTTTTATTCTTCTTCTGTCTTTTTGCCTTCTTTCCCTTCCATCTCTTCCTTTCGGGCCTCATCTTCAATGAGGCATGCAGTGTACCTCCAGGCTTCAGGCCGAAGAATGACTACTGACTACTATACTGCAGTGGCGCTGGCGATGTTGTTGGGTGGGATAACATGGATGGACCGGACACAGATGAGACGAGTGGTGGGTAAAGAGACCGAGAAATAAAGGGAGATAGAAAAGGGAAATTGGAAAGCAGAGATGTGACGCGGCTCAGATCTACGGACGAGGAGGGTCATTAAACTAAACCCTTGGGCGACAGAGCAGCAGATCAAGCAAAGGGAGGGCAGAAGGGGAGAAGAAGGTTTAAATAAGGGCCGATCTTAAAATAGCAATACCTATTTCTCATCTGAGGCAGAGTTAACAGGATAAGGACGAATATCCTGCCCTGCAAATCATCAGTGTACCCCCCCCCATCCACCCACCCTCCCATTTCTTCCAACCGGGAGAGAGGTAGTGTATGGAAGAAAGGACTAGGAGCACTTTCTCATCTTTAAGATCCATTTAACATCATAAGAACACTCATGAAGAATCCTAATTCACCTCTGATGCTTTATGATCAGGATTATAATCACAGATAGTGCTTACTGTTGCAGCACTCATTAAGTATTACAATTTTTATGAACTAGTACAGCAGCCGGTTATCTACCAAAGGCCCTAATAATAAAACGTATTAAAAAACATTTATAGGATCCGCAACGCAGGCGTAGCTGTAAATGTGGTCATTAACCATTATATCATTATTTGGTTTTTTTTTTTTGGTTTTTTTCTGTAATTTGGATGAACTGACCCTTAATACACTTAATTCACATAAGAACAGGACTACGATTATTTTGCTTTTTAACACTGGAAGTAAGTACTGCTGCAGCTGAGTAGTTTATTTGTGTACCCGCACTTCTCTGAGCAGTTGTTGAGACGAGTACGTTCTCGGGTTTTTTTTTTGAAAGAAGTGTTGTATGTCGATAAAAATTGCATCTATTGCAGAGGACAAATACGCTACAGTGGGTTCATGATGCCTCAGATATGGCACCAAATGATAGCTTAGTTGTGAGGTTGGACCTTTCTGACGTACATGTTTGATGGTGCAACTACTGACACTGCAAAATTTAGTGTAGTAGTTTGCCATTTTATGAGAAAACCAAACTTAGCAGACAAAGAATAAAGAAACATACATTTTGTGAGGAGGAAATTGTGAATTTGGTTTCTTGAAAACGGTCCCTTTTTTTTTATGCTACAGTAACAAAAAAAAAAAAACAAAAAAAAAAAGACAAAAGTGACGAAAGGTTCACAGTGATGGATTACCTATGTCGAGCCAGTTTTAAGTCTCTGCGAGCTGCTTTTCATTCTGTAGTGAAATGAACTGAATCTAATGGCTCCCTGGAAAGTAAGGAATGCATTTAAAAACTTTCGGTATATTTGGAAAATGCTCAGCGGTAATGTAAAGAATATGTGATTTTAACGGGCTGGATCATGTCCGAACACTGATGTCATCCTTTAAGTAACTCAGTAGCTGTATGAATTTCACTTTTACTTTTTATTTATTGTTGTTTTCATCAATTTGAACTCTAAATAAGTACTTGGCACATTGGTACTGCAGGAAGAAAAGGGATAAAAGTCTGCATCGTTTTTCTCGTAACAGATTTGGATGATATTGATCTTTAATGATAAAGTCTCTGTATAGTATCAGTCTAAAACTACACCTGAAGCAGGCAGCAGGTAAACCAGCTCCAATCTAAAACAAGATCCAGCAAAGAATGAGATGCCGGCGAGGAAGAAGCAAAACCACGGGAGGAAAAGAAAGAGGCGATGACTGTGGCTGTGAATAATTAGGCAAAGTAGTTTGCTTTTGTTTTTCTCTCTGATTGGAGAAAATAGGCGAGGCTGTGACTGTCGCATGAGCTCACACACACACCAACGATGTGTGTTACACGCTAATCCGCCACACAGCTGCGTCATTCTGGAACGTGTGTTTACTTCCTCTCTGCCTTTGCCGCCACCACCAAATCCCCCCCCCCACACACACACACACAAACACACAAACACACACACACACACACAATCACACAAAAGAGAACTGGGCGTATAATTTGATCCTGTGCGCTCTCCTCCTCTAATGAAGCTCTCTGGCGGTTTGACTGACACCCAGCTCGTTATTTAAGATTCTGTTTTGGGCCAGGAAGGAGGAGGAGGAGGAGGAGGAGGAGGAGGGCAGGGGGGGTAGGAAAAGTGGAATCGAGGGATCTGAAAGAGAGGATTGGGTAGGGTAGGAATTCGGAGGATGAGGAAGGATAACGGGAGGACAGGAAATGAAAACAGGCTGGAAAGATGGAGCAGGGATGGAGGGAAAGAGGGTCATGGGAGTGGTAGGGAGTAAGAGAAATGAGTCAAAAATGAGAGAGGGGTGAAAGAAGAAGGGAAAGACGGAGGGGAGTTTTAAAAGCGACCACGGCAATCGAAAGAAAAGAAGGCAGTTTGGGAGAAGGAAGAGTTGATGCCGGAAACAGGGGCGATAAAGGGCGTGAAGGGATTGTGTGCATGAGTGTGTATATCACGGTGTGTGTGTGTGTGTGTGTGTCTGTGTGTGTGTGTGTGTGTGTGTGTGTGTGTGTGTGTGTGTCTGTGTGTCTGTGTGTGTGTGCGCGTGTATAATTGCAGGTCTTTGTGCTGATAATTTTCCTTGAAGGCGCACAGCTGATAATTAGTGAGCATGGCTCCACGGATGCCTTTCAGCTTTGGTCATTATGAGCCGCAAACCTACAATTGGCTCTGACGTGACCTCGCGCACACACCGCCCTCGCCCGCAAAAAAAAAAAAAAACACAAATCGGCGTAAACAAGCGTTGATTAGTGTATGAATAGCATCAACTCGCAAGTGGAACAGATACAACGGCTCTCTGAAGGCCTCAAGTTCCTCTTTGGCACGAGGGCTACAGGTGTGTGTGTGAGACGCGCAAATGCACACACACACACACACACTTCCTGTTTACAGAGCCAGACACACATAGCGAGCAGAGACTATAATTACAGGGATTCACACAATGTGGCGTCCCGGTACGCTGCGTCCGTTATTGCCTCCCTGGTTGCCACATGACAACAGCGATCCCTCACTACGGCGACTGCTCGGTGCGCCGCTTCTGGCCCCGCCTCCCCCGGTATTCCCACATCTGAATATTTATGAGACAGAAACTGATTCGCTGCAGTCAGAAGACACCGGCTGGAGTATTCTCTGTCCTCGACAGTGACAGTTATCAGTGTTAAAGGCTCCTTCCTCAGCTCTAATTTATCCCCCAGTGAGAAAATGTCCAACAAGAGAAACAATGTGGAGGACACACTTCCTGAAAACGCTCCCAGTCAGCATAACTGGCAAAAATGCACTGTCATTCGACAGCGCCAGCAGGAAGCGGTTCAGTTTGGCCATTTTAAAACGGGAGTGAGACGCACGGATGCCGCGCGTCTGGACAATCAGGAAGATGAGGCAGACTTCTCTACAAGTACACAGGGATGAAGAGTCACTCCAGATTTCTTTTTTGTCCCTGTGGTCCTGAAAATCACACATGGACTTTTCTTTGTGTCTCAGGAAAGAGGATGAAAACCCTCCGACGACTTCTTCTCTGTTCCCCTTTATAAATAAGGGTAAACACGAGCTCCAGTGCAGCGGTTGAAGGCTTTGGTCCCCTTGCTTTAGGGAACCTAAAGGGTCGATTCACCTAAATTCCCCCCCCCCAAAAAAAAAAGTGGTATTTAGCCTTGCAGATTGTAGAGGTTTATTTTTTGAGATTTTGAAAGGTCACAGTAGAGACAGAGAGAGACAGGAAACGGGGGGGGGGGGCAATGTCGGTGGCCAAAGTGAAATCTGAGACATTGCGGTTTATATGAGGGGTATGTGTCAAAATCACTGGGCCTCCGAAATGAACATGAGCGCTGAGGTTCATTCGTGACCTTGGGATCAATACCGGGCGTGTGACAAAATAATGGCAGTCTGAGGGGGATTCAGACTCTCAGCGGGCTCTTAGTTGTGAGAGGCTGTGCTGGTGTCACGCTCGCCGTTCATCCATTTTTCATCCAAACACATGAATTATGAAGCGCCGCTAATGGCAGGGAGGGGACGGTGGGTTGTGGGGGGAAGGGAGAGAATTTGTCTGCAGAGAGCTGGATGGACGCTTAGATATCTTTTCTTCCTTCACGTCTTCACAATCTGTCCCCTCGCTCTCTCTCTCTCAGGAGCGTTTTCTTTTCTCTCTGAGTGACACAGGGGTTCGGTCTGTGGACAAGAGACACACACACACACACACACACACACACACACACACAGGGTGGCAGGTGAACATACAGTGGCTCGGGAGGGGCTTACTTCTGTGTGTGTGATTCAGACCACTGACCTGGAACACACTGGCTACTGAGAGAATAAAAACTATTACGCACACAGACACACACAGACACACACACACATACTACTGGTCTCTAGGCTCAGATTCTTCATCCTGCTGTTGCAGGCCCTGCCATGAAAGCAGTAATAATAACAATGGTGTTCATACTACTTATTTATTTTTGTAAGTTTTGATTTTTTTAATCATTATTAAACTGGTCTGGATTTGATTTTTTTCATTTTTTAAATTTTTTTTTTCTAACTTTAGTATTTATTTATAACATATAATGTATTGTTTTTATAACAACAATAATAATAATAATAATACAACATATTTATTTTAATTATTTTGTAAAAATCTTTTGTTATTGGTTTATTATTAAAGGAAAATAACAAAAATCAACGTAAAACATTTTTTTTATTTTATCTCATCATTGATTTTATATAATTTAATATTGTGAACTTTGTATTGTTTCCCTTTTTTTTATTATTTATTCATACACTGGTAATATATTTTGCTTTTGTTTTGCTAACTTCTAATAACATTATTGAATACGCTACATTTTTGCTCCCAAGATGGCGGCAGTGACAGCGGCTACCACGGTTATCAGCTACACATTGTGACCCCTTTGTTATGTTGACATAGCTTGAAAATCAATCCATAAACACACACACACACACACACACACACATACTACTGGTCTCTAGGCTCAGATTCTTCATCCTGCTGTTGCAGGCCCTGCCATGAAAGCAGTAATAATAACAATGGTGTTCATACTACTTATTTATTTTTGTAAGTTTTTATTTTTTTAATCATTATTAAACTGGTCTGGATTTCGATTTTTTCATTTTTAAAATTTTTTTTTTCTAACTTTAGTATTTATTTATAACATATAATGTATTGTTTTTATAAAAACAACAATAATAATAATAATAATAATAATAATAATAATAATAATAATAATAATAATAATAATAATAATAATAATAATAATAATAATACAAAGTATTTATTTTAATTATTTTGTTAAAAAATCTTTTGTTACTGGTTATTATTAAAGGAAAATAACAAAAATCTACATAAAACATTACTTTTTTAAATTTTATCTCATCATTGATTTTATATAATTTAATATTGTGAACTTTGTATTGTTTCCCTTTTTTTTCTTATTTATTCATACACTGGTAATATATTTTTATTTTGTTTTGCTAACTTCTAATAACATTATTGAATACGCTACATTTTTGCTCCCAAGATGGCGGCAGTGACAGCGGCTACCACGGTTATCAGCTACACATTGTGACCCCTTTGTTATGTTGACATAGCTTGAAAATCAATCCATAAACACACACACACACATACTACTGGTCTCTAGGCTCAGATTCTTCAATCCTGCTGTTGCAGGCCCTGCCATGAAAGCAGTAATAATAACAATGGTGTTCATACTACTTATTTATTTTTGTAAGTTTTGATTTTTTTAATCATTATTAAACTGGTCTGGATTTCGATTTTTTCATTTTTAAAATTTTTTTTTTCTAACTTTAGTATTTATTTATAACATATAATGTATTGTTTTTATAAAAACAACAATAATAATAATAATACAAAGTATTTATTTTAATTATTTTGTTAAAAAATCTTTTGTTATTGGTTTATTATTAAAGGAAAATAACAAAAATCAACGTAAAACATTTTTTTTATTTTATCTCATCATTGATTTTATATAATTTAATATTGTGAACTTTGTATTGTTTCCCTTTTTTTTATTATTTATTCATACACTGGTAATATATTTTTATTTTGTTTTGCTAACTTCTAATAACATTATTGAATACGCTACATTTTTGCTCCCAAGATGGCGGCAGTGACAGCGGCTACCACGGTTATCAGCTACACATTGTGACCCCTTTGTTATGTTGACATAGCTTGAAAATCAATCCATAAACACACACACACACTCGTAGACACACACTTTGTCACGTTGTCCGTCCTCTTGAAACACTGCTGGTGCGAGAGCAGATTTGTCCAAACTACCAACGCCACACACACACACACACACACACACACACACACACACACACATATACTTGGAATTCTGTATTTGTGAGGACGCTCTTTGACATAATACCATAACCTCAACCATCACAACTGAATCCCTGACCCCAAACCTAATTCTAACCTGAACCTTAAAACCAGGTCTTAGCCCTCAAACCAGCCCTTTAAAATTGTGAGGACCGGCCAAAATGTCCTCACTCTCGAGGTCTAGAACTCACACTGGTCCTCACAAAGGTATTACTACAAGGACATAACACACACGCACTCACACACTCACACACTCCACTCACTTAGCGCAGCATGCCCCCGGGTTTTCTGGGACAGTGGAGTGTTTTTCCTTCCAGCTGATGCTCTCCGAGGTGTGGGGACGCCGGAGTCGTGGGCGTGTCCTCTTCACATTCCAGTGCGTTCCCAGAACAAATATTTATTTCTAATACGTCGTTTGTTAATATTGTGCATTCGTCGCAACTCGGCCCTGATTGCATGCTCACTCTTACAAGCAACTTCTACCCCAGCTGAAACCTCGCTGTTGCTGTAATTAATCATTATCACATTAATTTTGAGGTGTTTGTGTGATTACCATACCACTCGCACTGAAGAACCACACAGGTTGTTTTTGTTTATTAAATCGCTTATGCAAGTAAAGACTCCTCAATGACAAGAGTGCGACGTTGAGAAATATCTTAAGAGAAATACCTTCCATTTACTCGTTTGCCTGTTTCCATGTTTTTCTTTTCCTGCAGTTGGGCACATATGCACGCCTGTGTGTTTGTTTGTGTGTGTGTGTGTGTGTGTGTGTGTCTGATGCTGGGGGAACTCGGTGTGACGTTCTTTTTTTTTGTTTTTTTTTCCCCCCCTTTTTTTTTTTTCTCCTCTTTTTTTCTGAAAGGCTCCAGATGGCTGAGAGACAGGTGAGCCAATTAGCGAGTCTCACTACACAGCAACATCATCACACCGGTGGAGCACGACAGCCAGACACACAAGCGCGCGCGCACACGCACGCACACACACGCGCACACACACACACACACACACACACACACACACACACACACAAAACATACCAGCATTCCACATGACTCCGCTGTAGTGCTAGCATTACCACCATAATGCTCCGATGCGTCTCTCAGCCCATCGATATGCCGTCATGAGCCCGTCGATGTTGTTGTGGATATGAAATTGATTTTACAATATGTAATGATGTCGGCAATGATGACAAATGATCCTTTAATTTTAGCTTATTATCACGACTGCCTGCAACATACAGCGCAGTGTGCCTATACTGCGTCGCATTATGCATGTTTTATACGACCCAGAAAACAGGCATAATGGGCAGATTTGAATTGATTTGCTTGTGTATTCATTTATTTTCAAGGAGCCAAAAATATTTCAGCAAGCCTCGCTGATGTTCATTATAATTCTAATGAAGTCGAAATCTTCACAAAAGAGGAGAGAGCGGCAGGAAGACAGCAAGTCTAAACACAACAAAAACAACCCCTATCTCTCTTCCTCCCTTCATTTCTCTTTCTCTCCCGTCCTATCCCCCTTTTTTCTCTCACGTCATCTCTTTTGCTCGGTTTCAGTGCTGAATAGCTGAATATTAGACGTAGAAAATGCAGATTCTGCTCTTAATGAGCCATCAGCCGCCGTGGAAAACATAGTCACACCTGACCACACACACACACACACACACACACACACACACTCCTCTTTTCCCGGCTACCATATGCGAACACGATACCTGCACACGTATGAATCGATACGATGCAACACACACGCACGCGGGCGACATGCACGGCCGGAGGCATTATGTTTTTGGGTAGTTAGTCCGTCCGTCCATCCGTCCCCTTCTCATGAACGCGTTATCCCAGGAACGCCTGGAGGGAGTTTCTTCAAATTTGGCACAAGCGCTCACATGGACTCAAGGATGAACTGATTAGATTTTGGTGGTCAAAAAATCAAGGTCACTGTGAGCTCACAAAACACGTTTTTTGGCCATAACTCAAGGCGTCATATCGCCAAGTATCACAAAATTTCACGCAAATGTCTGATAGGACAAAATGATGAAGTGATGACATTTTGTATCCAAAAGGTCAACTTCACCTTGAAAGCGTAGTGTTCTGCAAAAAACGCCTTTCTAGCCAGTATTCAACGCCACAACTCAGGAACAGAATGGGGAGATTCTGACCACGTTTCACATTTGGTGAGATACTTGATTGGTGACACTAATCTTGGGTGCCCACCTTGAGACTGTGGCGATTTGTAGACCTTCTGCGCTGCCGGGTTGAAAAGTCAGACCGACACGGATGTAAACTGCAACTTGACTGGCCGGCGGAGGCATACAACCGCGAGGCGGAAATTCTAGTTCTTTTTGTTAAGGGGTAATTGAGCGGCCATGACAGCTGCTTTCCCCCGTAATGGAAGGGGGCAAATTAATCTCCCTTTGCTAATGTCTGCAAATGGAACAGGACCACTCCTGCCACCACCATGCTCAACCAACCTGCTGGGAGTGAGTGTATTTGAGTGAGTGTATCAGGTTGAGGCTGATATGAACCTCCGTCAGCTCTGATGATGGATATGATGCAGCTTGTTTGATTTAGAAATGGCGGTACACCTAAATATATAGAGATTATAAGATTATTTAGCCTCAAGATTTCAGGCGCTGGACCTTCATCATAATAGAAAAGAAGTGGTTCATGCAATGTTCAGTCTGACCACGTCAGAAATCGAATGCGTTCATAGTCATAGTTGTAGGCGAAGTGAAAAGCTGGCTGTCGTGGATAGAAACGTCATATTGTTTATGTGAGAATAACAGAGTATATTTTCAGACAGTCTCTCCTGGAAGATATTCATAGTCTTACACTCACTTGTTCACATGAAAAGTGACAGAAATGGTTGTGTCAAGAATTTAAAAAAAGACAGAAGACAGGTTCAAGCCCCGGCTCCTTTCTCCCGTCCACGCAGTTGACCAATCGTGACGTGAAGTGGGTGTGAATGTCAGATTGTAGGTTTCAGAAAGTTACAGAAATGGTCAGACACAGACCCTGAATCATATCATAAAAGAGGGGGTTCCAAAGCTCTTGGACTGTCCAAGAAGCACTTGAAGAAGCATACTGGAAACTCAGGGCAGTTTTTGGACCTACCCACCTGTCACGAGTCACAGAGTGCAAGGCGGTATCTGGTGCTTCTACCCGTTCCCGTTTTGTTTTTGAAAAACGACAACAGATTAGCAAATAATAAAACACTGACATTTAAGAATCAGCAGAAAGATACCAGAAGGAACCTTCAGGGTCTTATTTTCCAACTAACATCCAACAAAGGTGAATGCGTCATCGAATAGCAAAGTGCACTGCATTGAAAACCTTGAGCAAGCTCATTACATTTATCCAAGAACAATGCAACTTCAGGCAGAGGACTGCACTGATGGTTTTACAAACTGCAATGCAAAAGTAGATGGGAACACAGACTACTTGCTCAAAGTCCTTGCAGTGTAGACTTGACACTTGACCTTACTTGAGACTTACCCGAGTCCCTTGAGACGTACGTTGGGACCTGGTAAAATCCCAGAGCTATAAGAAATAAGTACGACAGCCACAGGCAGGTATTGCATACAGGATGTAATCAATGGGCCTATGCATTGTAAGGACTGGATCTCAGTTTTGTAAAAAGAAAAACACGACAAAAGCAGAATTTTTAAATGCCGAGGGTTTGAGACCTTACAAAACTTGTAGTTTGCTTATGAAGTTTTGTGATTTGACTTGGACTTGCCCTCAAGGACTTAAGAGTGGCTTTAACAAGACTTGAGACTTTGACCTCATGCAGAAGTCTTAAAAAAATTCTCCGCCTTTTGCTCTGCAGTGAAAAAAAAAAAAAAGCAGCAGCGGGCTCTAATAATTGATTAGCAATGGATGAACTTGGTCGACACTGTTGGGTGTGACAGCCTAATTGCAATTAAGTTAAAGTAAAAGCATATGTTACAAACAGTGGCCATAAATACAAAAATAAGAGCCAGATTGCAAAAGAAACTTGTGAAAAACATATACAGCTGCTTCATGGCATCAGTCTGACTCTGTTCATGTTTGGACATACATGCATACATAATGTTTTTTAGAGGAAAACGGGGTGGGAGGCCGGGTGAATGTCATCCTATTTTCCCATCTTAATAGCCCATGATCCCGCTGCTGTTCTGCCTCCTAAGCCTCTTCCCGTGGATGACCTCCAGGGAAGATTGTGTTGCTGCTGTCGGAGTACAGAGGAGTTGATTATGCGGCAGTGCTGGGGCTTTGTTCTAAGCATAAGCCCGTCCTTGGCTTTGGAGAGCGAGAGAGAGAGAGAGAGAGAAAAGAAGAAGATGGAGAAGAAGAAAATGAAGAAGAGGAGGAGTCTTATCTCTCCCCCGGGGTCTCGCATCCTTTCGTTCCAGATTGTCTTCGTGACCTTCTGGCCCCGCCCGGTTCATCCCGACCCTCCGTTGAATCGCTTGTTTACTGTCCCATAATGACATTGTCAATGGCAACAATACTTGCGCTTATCGCGAGGTGTCGGCCGCCACAATGGATGAATGGCGCCGTAATGGAAAGGCGAATTCGTCCTGTTGTCATCTTCAAGTCTTTGAAAGCGCTCTCCTACTTGGCCGTGTGTGTCAGTGAAAGATAAGATTAATTCTTCATATCGCGGGCTGATTGCGGAATCTTGTATCTAATGCAATTTTTATTTCTCACCCCCCCGATCCCTCCTTTCCCCCTTTTCTTTCAAACTGCAGAGTCAAGCATTTTTTTCCTGTCTCTTTGGGGGGAAAAAATCTAAATAATTTATCTGTGTTTTTGTGCATTTTTCCCCCTCCTGTACTTACAGGGAGAGCGGAAAGAAATGGAATGGAGACAGACAGGAGGAAAGGCAGATGAGTGTTTTTTTTTTTTTTTGAATGAGACGAACGTGAGCAGCATGCTGACAACAGTAAGAAAGGGGAGCGGAGGGTGGCAGGAGGGAGGCGGAGGGGTGGAGGGGGCGAACCCTTCCTCGGCTGGAGAGGGGCCTGAGAGGAGCCCGCAGACTTTGGTAATCTCTCTTTTATTAATGTGAAGCCAAGCTCAGCAGAATGCCGGATCACAGACATAACAGGGCTGCTCACAACTGACTGTCTTTAGACCTCACTGTCTGTCTCTTATATGCAGATCTGCTTCACTGGCATGACTGGCCGAGTCCCGCCCCTCACATTTGCTGGGCCACTAACCTGCCAGTCAATTAAAGCGGAGCTCAGGCATTCAGTCCGGCACTCAGTCCGCCCCTGGTCCAGCGCACTCCCGCCCGCGGAGTTGAGCGCTCAAGTCTTTTGATCCCGCTCGGGTCCCGGCCTTGGTGTTTGGCACGGAAAGCATCCTGCATCCTCGCCGAGCCCCGCATGTTACCATGACAACCTCCCTTACATCACTCAGTGCCCCCCATGTAGCCAATGGGCATTGACCTTTCGCTGTCAGACCGTGTTAGGGAGCGAGAGACGCACAGAGAGAGAGCGATGGGGAGGAGAGAGAGAGAGAGCGAAGCAGGCACTCGCCGGAAACAACAAACACAAATAGGTCATTAAATTGTAAACACAATTTGAAAGAGACGGAGGCTGCCCGGTTTGAGGTGTGGCCTCAAGTTACTGCGATGTCAGCGCCAGAGTGTGTCTGTTTCCTGTGAATGACAAAATCAAGATGCTCGTCTTCAGAAGGCATGATGTCACGGCTCAGCGGGGAGGCGAGGGGGCCTCCTCACATGCGAAACGTAAAAACGACGATTTAATGGGGCTGCATTTGGCATATTGCAAGTGGGAAGCCTCTGGATATTACCAGTTGCTCCTCCCTGTAACCCCGAGCTTCTGTTTCTCCCAGACGCTGCCATATGTCTCCCGTTCTCCAGCAGTAGCCCTTCAACGCAAAAAGTGCGTTCGGGGAGCAGGTTTAGAGAATCAAGCAGATAGAGACAGATACAGGCCTTCAGAGGGATCCTTGTTAGATGAAATAAATCTGTGGATGTACCAATTTTAAAGGCCACCGGGTTGGGACCACATTAAAACAAGCATTTTTGCAGAGAAGTTGTTGCAGTTTGATCCCGGGGAGCTGCTCCTTTTCCCTTGTAAATGGGTTGGACGGGGCCACGGATTTTGATCAGAGTGTGCGCACCAGCCGGACTAGACGCAAGAAAAAAGACAGAGTCCATGAAATATAGGAGCAACTGTCCACGTTGGCGGCCTCACCTGACAACAGTTTCCTACTAGTGTTCAGAAATCACTGAAGATCGTGTCAGGAGACTGCATATGAAATGCTCATGTTTACTAACCCGCCTGGCATGTGATTCCAAAGATTGCAGAGGCGGAAGTGAGAGGAGAAGAGTCCGAAGAGCGGAACACACAGGGCGTGTCACTTTTGCATCGCATCATATGAGAGACACTGGATGTGCCACACAGACTCAAGAAGCCAATTCAAGGCGTGACCGTGGTGATGTGGATGCTTCTCTGGAGCATCAGGTCGTGGAATTGCTCACGGGACAATCCCGCTTCTGCATCTGGGAATCGGACAGTGGTGTCGATTCGGCCGACACCGTGGGGTGCGTAGGGCTCGCATGAAACACAATAGGCAAGGGTATTTTAATGCACGCCGTACCCCCAAGAAAAAGGTGCTGCAAGTCTGTGAAGGAGACGGGAAAAAACTGCAGGCGCAAAGTTTTATCCTGTCACTTCCTGTGGGTGATGAAACATGTTTTTTATTTTGACAGAAAACCTTCCTAACGCAGCTTTAATGACTGAAAAGTTTAGAATAAATATGCACCATTAATTAGGGTAATTAGGGCAAACTATTAGTCATCATTTTCAGCCCTCAGAATTGGAACATTTGTAGAACTCCGTAGTATCTGGTAATTTGAATCCGTCTCCTCATTCACCAGCTCTGTGCTCTTTTCATGCCCTGTATCGTCATGTTCTTTACATTCAGCTTTCACCAGAATAAAAAGCAAGCAACATATGCTGCGACATCTGTTTGATTAGAGGAAATGCACGAGATCGCCGCATCGGAGTCGGTTAGTTTCCGGTTAGTCCTGCGGCCCGTTGCGTGCTCTTATTCGCCCCCTTTTTTTTTTTGTTGACACGCTCGCCAATATCGTGTCAATATTTGTCACCCTCGCCCGCCTGCCCATCAGCTTTGGCTGAGACAAAGTGCGGTGAGAGGCCGATACGATTTGAATGGTAAACAACAGAGGCGGAAATGGGTAATTAAGTTAGAAGTTAGCAAAAGTGTCTGCTGCATTTTAATGGCAATGGCCCGTGCACGTCGGATAATTTAGGATTTCAACTGTTGTTGTTTTTCAGTGAAATGCAGGTGTTTTGTGAAGACAGACGATTTTGCCCCGTATGCCAAACATTCTAATGAAGCTCACGTACAATCCATAATTTTAACTATCCCCCACCTGCCAGTTAGCCACACACACACACACACACACACACACAGAGTACACAGACAGGCATAGGCATAGTACCCACACACATACACACAATATGCACTAATGAAGCTGTTCTCCTCTCCTCTCTTTTCCGTTCCTGGCTCAGTGAAACATGCATAAATCATAATAAACAGAGAGATGAATTTTTAATCAGCAGCTCCCTGCCTGTGTCTTCAGCCCCGGCTCCTGTGGGGAGGAGAGGCTATGATGTGCCAGGTATATGGAGCCGGATCTGGCAGCGCCTCCTTCGGGAGGGCTACTCACCGAGACATGCCTGCCTGGGCTGCCTATTGCTAGGCATGATCTGCTGGACCGGGGCCGTCTCTCTGGAGACGGGACTGGCCCAGCCGACACACACACTGTCTGTACCTGCAGGAGGCTTAAGTCCAGATAGAGTGAGAGATCTAAAGGAGGGGGTGGCTCGTTATGCTTTTAGCATCGTGGCTGTTCAACTGCATGGTAGCTGTAAAGGTAAAGAATCAGTCAATTGAACTATCACCTGTAGCCGGTGTTCATCAAAATGCATGAGCACAAATGAAATATATTCCTATTTGGCTGAAAGGGTGGGAAACTGAATAAATGTTGTCCTTTTAAAATTAATTTTCAATATTTTATCATATATTTTCCCGGGGAAACTCCTTATCTTTTTCATTTTCTCAGATTCATACGAGGACTAATGGATATTTATTGTTTTCGGGGTCTGGATGAACTGTTCTCCAGCGGTCCAGAATTTCCAGGATGGATTCATTTAGTCTCTTGTTCCGTGAAAGCCTTTCCTTGGGAGAAGGAGCGCTGAGGTAAAAATGCAAGGCCCAAGTTGGAGGGGGGCTTGTTAATGTTACAGCATCTTCAACATACAGCCATTGATGTAGCTGCAAATAAAAGGTCAGTCAAAATACCACGTCTAGTGGAAGCACCAATAAAATATATATATATATATATATATATATAGTTTTGTGAGTCTCTGAATGAGATAGGGACCCCAGAACTGTTCTGAGGCCAGGGAAAAATGCCAAGGACTGCAGAGATTGCACATCTTTGTGATACACTAATATTGTGTTTTGAGGTTATTTATACTCCTTCGTAATAAACTGTGAAAATTCAGTGCATGCTAGACTTGATGTTGAACTTGGCCTATCTCCAACGGTTCAATACAACTTTACTATGATGTACATGATTTATTCACCTCATAAAAACTTAATGAAAAGACGGCAATGCCGAGTTAAGGTCAGTTTATTTTCCACTCTGTCTCCGGCCGTACATCTAAAGCCTGGGCCAGGGTGAGCTGTGCCAAAAACACAGAGATGATGTGCGGCAAATGTGAATAGTGGGCATTGTTGACATGGCGCTGGGCCACTCTGGGACAGGCCCAGTGGCCATGCAGGCAGTCCAGACCTGGACTGGGGCTAGGCCGTTCCAGAGCTGTAGTATTAGACTCAAATAGGCCCACAACATAACAACATGAGCTGAGCTGTCACAGGGGATTACTTCAGCTAGGCAAGCCAGCGGGGTCTCCACTGCTCTGCTGCTCTACCAGAGAGAGAGTGGGGGGGGGGTTAGAGAAGGAGGGGTTGATGGGGGGGGGTGCTTGTTTCTGTTTGAGAGAAAAGGGAACAACGGCAGAGGCTGAGAGGAACAAGGCGAGAGACAGAGAAGCAAAGAGAGGCAGCTTGTTGAAGACAACAAGCAGCAAAAAAAAAAAAAAAAGGAGGACAAAAGCAGAAGGGAGAGAAAGAGAATACATCTTGAAGCCTGATAAGGTGCATTTGTTCCTCTGTAATGTTGGAGCACTCGTCCGAACTGGCCTTTGTGGGGAGAGCGTGCTGCCCCCCTCCTGCGGCCGCCAGCGCAGGATCCATGAGGACTGACGAGCTGCCGCTGAGGTACGCACACGCGCACATCTGCGGGCGAACGCACGCACGCACGCACCCACGCGTACGCCACGCACTCGTGAGCACCCATTTTTCTGACCCAGATGCCGCGCTCGTGCAGCCCTCTGGGGGATTGTTACACTTCCAGCTAAGGTGTGGCGTTGTTGGATGGTTGCTTTTGTATGAGCAAGGTTCTGGAGCATTTCTATGTGCAAAGGGGGGAGGGACTACACAAAGTGCAGGTGCTGGCTTATTCCTTCATTTGAGAGGATTTGACGTCTGGGATGGTTGCTCCTAACAGGTTTTACTGTAACACCTCCTACCTGGGAACTCTGGCTCAGTGTTGTTGTTCAATGGCAGGAGATTTCTTCCTGCTTCCATGCAACTGTTTGCCCAGTCAAGCGTAACATCCAGCTCTTGTACTTCTCCTTTTTTTTTTTTTCGGTTGTCTCTCTCTCTCTCTCTCTCTCTGTCTCTCTCTCTCTCTCTCTCTGTCTCTCTCTCTCTCTCTCTGTCTCTCCGTCTTCGTCTTCGTCTCTCTTCAGACCCCCTGCTGCTGTGTAAGCAGTACTGTTTCCGGGACAAGCAGTTACAGCTGAAATATTAGGAAGCAGAATTCGACTGACGTGCTTCTGCTTTTAAATTAACTATCAGGCAGTTTACCTTTGACATAATGCATACATTGCATTTTATTTATATACTGTATTTTTCATACAATTGTTGTTTTTGCTCTTCAGCTAATATATATTTTTTTATTATTCCTCCCACCTAGGCATGAATATTTATCATTACTACTCTAATCTCTATCTTTAGTATCAAGAGTTGTGGTATCTTTTGGTATCAGTGAGGATTCTGAAGCTTCTACAAATAAAATCGTGGTGTCCTAAAGTTTTAAAGTCCCTGAGAATACAGATATTTTGAAACTTGCTACTGTGTAAGTCCTGGGGTCCTACACGTTAACAAGCACGCCTCTATCTGCTACCATTGAAGGGATGCCGGTTAATTCACCTGGGACTCTACATCTGTTTTATTTTCTGTCCCTTTCACTGGCTTGCAGGTGGTGGGGCTCTGTTGGTACATGGTGGTGTCAGGTATTTCCAATCATCAACCGGAATTGAACATTATACGATTCAGAACAAGAATCCGATGACAGTTGTAGGGTTGCTTGCTCTCGTCGCCATTGCGCTTTTCAGCGTTGCGCTCATTCATTTATAAGTAAGGATGTATTTTTCTTCAGACTTCTGGCTTTCATCGCTACCTGTTTCACCACTACTATGAAATGTTGTAGAACAATAGTTCAGACTTTGAAACCAAGTTTTCAGTTGCTTTAAAACACTAGAAACTTGTAAATATTTAAGGTTTTGACATACAAAATGGTCAGATTTGAAGTTGTTGATTCAAATTTGTATCATGATTCACCTCCAAAGGTGGAAAAAACCTTTAAAAACCAAATTTATGAGGTGTCTGTGGGTTTTTTTTTTTTATAGCATTGGCTGTTTAAGAGGAGAGAGATAGATGGGAGGGTCTCCATATTAAGAGGCATCCACTCGACCGAAGAGGGATTTGACATTGCCAAGCAACTAACACGGCCTGGATTTGTGTCTTTGTTATTTAATAAATTTAATTTATCCAGGTCTGTCTCATTCCCTGCATGTTCCACGCACAAACGGGGGGATGATGGATGAGCGGAGGGTGATGGAGAAATGTCTGCTTTTGTTCCGTAACTGTTGAGGGACGGGGAAGGGGAGGAGCAGTGGGAGAAAAAGGGCGGTGACGAGGAGCAGTGACAGCAGCGGGGAGAGGAGGGAAAGAGGAGTCCCTGCTCTGAAAATAAGAGAAACAATGGAGATACCTCGCTGTGCTCTTTCTACCTTTTCCTCTCCATCCCTACTGTATTCCATCTTTAGAAAGATGTATTCACTGTATTCCATCTTTTCTAAAAGATGGAATACAGTGGTTTAAAGTTCCTATTACTGATAAATTTTACGCCAACACCATTCCCAATTTGTCTGAACTCCCTTCCCGTTGCATGAAAGATTGAGACAAGCGTCTGCTGAACACCTGATCATGAAAAACAGTCATGCTGAGGTCGACTTGTTTTGCAGCGAGTCAACATATTTCATTGATGTTTGTAGGTAGTAATTTATTGCACCATAATTTACTGACTGACTCGGTGAATGCTTCATTGGGTGACAAATGAAATTGCTTTTGAGGCATGCACTTCATTTGCAATTTCCCGATGAAAAATATGACTTTGAACAGTTTCTGCATCAAGCGGTTGCTCCGAGCGAGAAACACGGGGGAAATTTAGCTCGCGTGCAGGACGGTAGAGTGACTGTATTTTGGGTTGAGGTAGCATTGTACATCAGAGGACAAATGTCTTTGTAGTGCAAGAGCGTCCAATATAGCAGAAATAGGGAATGTAGAGTGCCAAAAAAAAAAAAAAAAAGAATAGGGACATTTTCATTGTTTTGGGTCTGTACCCCAGCACAGAGAATATGAAATGAAACAATGACTATGAGGTTAAAATGCTGACTTTTAGCTTTAATTTAAGGCTGTTAACCTCCACCCTGGGTGAACAGTGTAGGATTCGTAGCACCTTCCGGAACATACAGACGAGGCAGCCGAGGAGTTTTTAAAGGGCCAAACAGTGTACGGTTTTTTTTGAACGTCCAAGTCAGGTACCTGACCTCAATCCGACTGACGGCGGCATCCATCTGCTGAAGACCAGGCTGACAGCAAAAGGCCTTGCGAAACAAGCAAGGAGTAAAAGAATGGCATCACTCCAGCACCACACTCCGCACCAAATATTAAACATGATTAATTTATAAGGTTTATTTTAATTCATTCAGTGCATCGCTGTCCCCTAAAATTACTGGCGGTGTATCAAAACACCCTCGGATTAAAGCTGAAAGGGGACGTCCACCGATTTTACACATCAAGATCAGTTTGCTTGTCACTTAGAGTACTACACACCCTGTACAAACCGTTATGTAACGATGTTTGTTGCTCTGAGGGGAGTGTGAGAAAAAGCGACTTAGTTCCAGTGTTGCTTGGCTCTGGCTTGGGGACTGCAAGTTTTCAAGGCTGCGTTGCAAGCCAAGGGGGTGCAGCGTTTGAGGCACGCGGATGCGTAGCGGGCGGCGGGGGTCCAAGGAAAAGATGCCGCTGAGTTGCGCTAAACTCATACCAGGGACCAAGAGTCAGGATATCTCGATACGCCAGTTCATTTTCTAATTTGTCTCTCTTGAGTCCCCCTAACTCTACGAAAGTGCAGTACTTTGAGTACTCTTTCAAAGTCGGAACTTCATAGTAAGTGTTTCACTTCAGCCCCAATACGTCACCGTCCATCTACTTAGAGACGGGGCAGTACTATACTGTATGTGCGGAGGTCGGGAAGGGGGTGTGTGAGGGGAACTTTGGTGAAAGCTCAGGTGATTAGTGCCCTTTTCTTGTGAGTAGATATTAGTCTTCTTTGCTCCACCCCTCCTCTCCCCTCCTCCTTTCTGTCCTCTGGGTGTACTGGAAGTTAAACCAAGCGTCCCCTCCCACTCACCTCAAACAGTGTGCCTATCTAATGGTGTGGAGGATATTAGGCTTCTATTAGAGATATGACCGTTGGTTTAGAGTCACTGCCTCTCCCTCCCATTACCCCTGATGGGTCAGGGCAATGGGCGTTAAAACGTCCTCTGTTCCCTTCCTCCCCCCATCCTCCTCCCAGCCTTCTTGAATCTGCTAAACCAGCCATCACGGCCTCGGCGAAGGGAGCGCACCTCGTCTCCGCTACAACGATTTAATCTGCCGAGAACCTTTTCAATCAAAAGAGTGTCAGGCAGGGCCGCTCTCGACACGACTCTAATACAATGCATGGACACACACGTACAGGAAGTGAGGGCGCGCAAGGGGGGGGGCGCCGGCAAATACTTGCACGCGCAGACACGTGCGGCAAATGCCCTGGCGCAGATCAATACTCGCAATCATAAAGGCGAAAATGGGCGCAGGTTTATCGGCCCCTGATTCACACTCTGCTATCATCACCTTCACACAATCACACAATCAGGGGGGGGGGGGGGTTGCATATGTGAAAGAGGAGGGAGGGAACAGAGCATGGGAGCTTGCAGGTACATGAAATGTGTGAATATGTGCGTGAAATGAATTGAAATGGGTGTGAAAGTGCATCTATTTGCGGGCGGATGTGTAGACACCTCCCTTTGTGTTTGTGAGTGCGTGTGTGTGCGGGTGTTTGAACGTGCATGAGTATATTAGAAAGTGGTTTATTTCCATTGTGTGCATATAGCATGTGCGGGCGATATGTTGTATTCCTCTATTTTTCTGTGTGTGTGTGTGCGCGTGCGATTTTGTGCAGGCGCGGTACATCTGTGTGTGTGTGTGTGTGAGGTTGTATATGTGTGTGCCGGTTGTTATCAGAATGACACCATCCTGCTCCCTCTCCTGCAGCCCCAGAGGATCAGTGGAGCTGCACCAGTTTCAAATGAAAATAAATGAGAGGCAGTGACCGCTACTGCCTGGGTCCCACTTTAATGAGGAAAAGGAGGAGAGGGAGGACAGAGGTGGAGGCGGGAGGGGTGGGGGGCGGAGGGTAGGCAGGGGGAGAAATCGGCGAGTGAGGGAGAGATTGGTCGGAGTTGGAGACGAACAGGTCGGGAGAGACGAATGGAGGAGGGCGGGTGTGATGAATGGAGGGCCTTTCTCTGTCACCGATGCGATGGCCAATTACAGTTGGAGCGCGCTCTGATGCACTGCAGGTGGAGCGGACAGCGTTTTTCGGTGGCCAGAGAATATCCCTCCACCCTCCATTTGCATTGAGAGGAGGAATCACTGCACAGAGTACACCGTGGAGCCGCTGGGGCCGTAGGATTCAATAGAACCGCATTTAATGTCGCACACCCCTGCAGGTCCGGACTGCACTATACAAGTGGGGTTTTCTTTTTTTTTTTTTTACACCCTTTCCGGCTTAAACCCTGCGTCTCCAAACGTAGTGAGTTTTTTTTAGTTCTCAGATAAACCAAAGGATTATATCCTCCATTAAGGATTATTGTTCTTCAACTTCTCAGGCTAATTAAACCCTCTAGAGAGTAATGAAACTTTTTTTTTTTTTTTTTTTTTTCAGACCGTCCCTGCCTCTTACACGTCTTTAAACAATCAACCAAATTCAGGTAGAGGGCGGGGTATCAGGGGGCATGGGGGGGGGGCTCCGTGTTAAGCTAGCTCAGTAGCAACCCGAGTTGCCTTCTAACAGTATGGAGAGTGACAGGGAGAGCTGAATGTGCTTTTTATTAGCTGGGGGGGGGCATAAACACTTTTTGCTGACATGGGTCAAGTAAGCTCAGAATCTTTGGTATGATGTCATCAAATAGGACGGAGTCAGCTCTGCGGCATCCCTGCGTTGCCAGCGCAGGGGAGGACATCGAACTCCAGCTTTAATCCCCTGAAACGGCCTTCGCAGGAGTTTCTGTCTGCATTGCCCCCGACTGTTAACAGCTGAAGAACAATTTGCGTGTTTTCTCTTTAAAAACCCACTGAATCCTCCCAAAAAAATGCACATTGACGCAAAGCTTAAAGCATGATTTTTGTTTTTTTTTAAGTTTATTGAAGGCGACATTTTGGAGATTGTTGCAGGACAGAGATGTTGTCAGTAGAAGACATGTCAGATTCTCCCCAATTTTCCTCTTTTGAGGCTTGTTTTATATTTTTTGCGCATCAGTGGCCCCAGATGGCGGCAGGAGGTATCTGTTTGAAAGTTTACTGTGTCGGCGCTAACTTGTGATAGCTTGCTGCCATTTGGGAGACAGTGTGATACCACTGGGAGAGGAATTAGTGGCGGCGACACTTTACTGGGTACAAAAGCTCAATTTTGGCATCAACAAGATCTATGCTTGTAAATGCTTTTAAATGTAGAGCTTTGCTCTATGTGATGATTTTGTACCATAGAATTCATAACTGTCGGCCGCTTGTAATTTTTGTTGACCATTTCCCAAACACGTGTGGAATGGTGGCAATGTTGTTTTTTCTTATTTCTGTCGATAGTAAAGAAACATGTCACCTCCTGCATGGCACCACGACCCCCCCCCCACCACTACTCTGCACTGCAAAATGGAGAGAAAAGGCATTTTGAACATTTTTTTTTTTTTTTTTTTTAACCTAAGCTTAGGGCTTTATTGCTAAGTGAAGAGGTGAAGTACGACAGTGGTATTCGGCGCCCATTTGAAAGTTATTTTGTGATGAAAATTTGATCACATAGAGTTTTAGGTTTACCGTACTTCAAAGTTTTCCACAATCCACCATGGGGGTTGTGAAAAACTGACAGATCTCGGCTTGATTAGATCCTTAAAAATCCCACAGGATGAAGTCAAAAGAACATGGTGCCTGAACCAAAAGCAGGGCAGTCATCTTGTTGAGAGTTGGGAGATACAAGGTTTTCCCTTGACAGCAGCGATATGTTTCTACTCCAGTGCGGCTGAGCGTTGTCCAGTCCAGTCTTGCAGAGACCATTAAAACTAGCAGACAGCAGCGCAGTATAGCCGGGAGGCCTCTTCAGGGGCAGAGGACATCAAGTGTATTTGTGTGTGTGCGCTTTTGTGCGTGCGTGCGTGTGTGTGTGTGTGTGTGTGTGTGTGAGAGCGAGACAGAGAGGGACCGACACTTTAAGTCATGTCGAGACCACCGGTGCAGACACTAGTGTGTGAGGATCAGTGAACAGGTCAGGAGGTATTTGCTCGACAGTGTTGGACTTGATCACAATGTCCTGTAACGCAGGATGTGTGTGTATGTCTATACGTACACGTGTGTATTAGGGTCAGATGGATATGATGGGGGTTTTTTTGTTTTGTTTTTTTTTTAACCCTTTGTACCAGTCAAAAATCGTACCTTTACTTCCGAGAGTTAAACCAGAAGAGAGACATCACACCCATAATGCTAAAATCAGCAGGGCTCGGTCTTCACAGTAGTTGGGGGAACCTTTGTTGTCCATCTGGAATTAATGTCAATATATCTTATACCTTGCCTCATAATCATCAAATTTAGCCTGACAATACATGCCATGCATGACTAAGACATGTAGTGACAATGCCATAGGCCTGTAATAAAGGGAGTGACAACGGCAGATGCTGATCTTTGTGCTGTTGGTTGATGATGAACATTATATTCATTATATTCACAATTCTCTTCCTGATATGATGACCACAGACCTTCAATACAATTATTATTATTATTTTTAAAGCAGCTGATACATCAGTCCAACCGCAGTGTGTTTTTTGAGTATGTGTGTTGTGTCAGATTGTGTGCAAAACAGGTCAGTGAGCATTTAGAGGCTGCAGCCCCACAGGTAGAGCTGGGATTCATGTTAACTGGAACACAGTGTCCTAACCAGAGTCCAGCATCGACCAATAACAACCTGAGAGATGGGAGAGGGAGAGACTGAATAAGTGATAGAGGAGAGGGAACAAGACACATGAAAGCATGAAAATGGAGGGGAGAGGAGGGCTGAAGAAGACATGGGAATGGGATTTGAAGATTGAACATGGAGTGGCGGCGAGAGTGATGGAAAGAGCGTTAGAAAGAGATATGGGGGAGTATACATCCACTCCATCTCTATTTTTGTTTGGTTTTCAGCGTTGGGGTCTGTGCTTGACAGAATACGAAGCTAGTAGATAGACTAGACTAGATCGGGATTTTATATATATATATATAAAATTCCGATCTAGTCTGTTTGTGTGCGCACGCATTTCTTTTCCCATCTGTCTGGTTTCATGCTCCTCACGTGTGTGTATATATATATATATATATAGTGTTTGAACAGTAAAACAATTTTTCGTAATTTTCCCTCCGTCCACCACCACAGTGCATTTGAAACGAAGCCATCAAGATGTGGTCCAAGTGGTGAAGACTTTCAGCTTTAATTCAAGGGGTTTAACAAAAATATCACATTAGCTGTTTAGGAATTTCAGCCATTTTTATACATAGTCCCTCATTTTCAGAGGCTCAAGAGTAATTGGACAAACTAACATAATTGTAAATATATGGATTAATTTTAATTCTTGGACGAAAGTCCTTTGCAGCCCATGGCTGCCTCAAGTCTGGATCCCATGGACATCACCAAATGCTAAGTCTCCTCCCTTGAGATGCTCTGCCAGGCCCTTACTGCAGCAGCCTTCAGTTGCTGTCTGTTTGTGGGTCTTTCTGCCCTCAGTTTGGTCTTCAGTCAGTGAACAGCCTGCTCCGTTCGGGTTGAGGTCAGGTGACTGACTTGGCCATTGAAGACTTTTCCATTTCTCTGCCTTGAGAAGCTCTTGGGTCGCTCTCACGGTATGTTTTGGATCATTATCCATCTGTGCTATGAAGCAGCGCCCTATCGGTTTTGTTCTGTATTTACACTCGTGAAGGCGTCTCTTGATTGTAGACTTGGACAATGACACACCTACGCCCCCGAGAGTGTTCTTGACCTGACCAGATGTTGCGAAGGGGTTTCCTCACCAGGGAAAGAATTCTGTGATCATCCACTTTAGTGGTCCTCCAGGCCTTTTGGTGTTGCTGAGCTCGCCAGTGCATTCCTTCTTTTTAAGAATGTACCAAATTGTTGATTTGGCCACTCCTAAAGTTTCCGCCATCTGCCTGATGGGTTCCGTTTTTTATTTTTTCAGCCTAATGAAGGCCTCCTTCATTTGCATCGACACCTCTTTGGAAACGCGTTTTGAGAGTTCCCATGAACAGCTTCCAAATGCAAATTCGACACTTGGAATCAACTCCAGACCTTTAATCGGCTTAATTTGTCATGAAATAAGGAGGGATCGGGCCACACCTGGCCATGACACTGATCAATTGTCAATTGACCAATTAATTTTGAGCCTCTGAAAATGAGGAACTACGTAGAAAAATGGCTGTAATTCATAAGCAGTTAATGCAATATTTTTGTTAAACCCCTTGAATTAAAGCTGAAAGTCTCCACTTCAATCACATCTTGAAAGCCTAATTTCAAATCCATTGTGGTGGTGTACAGAGGCAAAATTACGAAAAATGTGTCGTGACCAAATACTTATGGACATAACCGTATACATAGAGGTGTGTGGGTTTGTGTGCACGCGCATTTCCTTTCCCATCTGTCTGGTTTCAGGCTCCTCACATGTCCACTTAGGCTCAAACGCAGCTGCTTGCTTTTCTGAATTATTCATGAGCCCCTCATTAAATATTCACGTGTGAAAAGCCGGCGCCATTAACTACCCACAATCCTCTCCTCTGGGTGAGACGCAAGCAGGAAGCACAGAGAGGCCTGGATGATAGTTGACAGTGTATGATAGACAATGTTAGGGCTGCTTTAGGATTCTTTTTTTTTTTTTTTAATTTGCTCTGTAACACCAGCTATTTTTGGTCCTGTCTCTTTGTCTCTGTCTTTTTCCCCACCCCACCCTATTTCCTCCTCCTCCTCCTCCTCCTTCTCCTCCTCCTCCTCCTGCCGTCTCCGCTCCTCCTTTCTAAGTGATCGATTTGTATTGTTCGGGCAGCTGAGGCCTCCCAGCCCGAGGTGAAAGACGTGAAGGCGGAGAGAAGATAGAAATGACTAGACTGAGGGAAGAGACGAGCAGGACAAAAAGTAGGAGAGCAAGCGAGGGCAGAGGCAGACCTTGCCATGAGGTGGATCTGGGAGAACATGGGGCCTTAGGGTGAAGAGATGGAGAGATAGGAGAGGTGATGGGTGAGGGTGGGGAAAAAGCAGAACAGCAACAACAGGGAGAAAATAAGGCACAACACAGTGTACGAAATGTTCACTGGATCTGACCACTGGCCCTGAGTGAAATACAGTCTCAAGGATACATTTCTTATGGTCTCGAGGTCTCACTTTGCCTTTGGAAGTGGACGTAGCCATGAAAAGTTGAGGGGCCACTTTTTTTGTATGTCCATACAGCAACCGTCTCATTTTTATTTGTACGTACCATACAATGGTGGCTTCCTTTATTGCCAGCTTGTTTTAGCGTAGGTGAAAGAAGAAAGGAGTCGCTCTGTGCTGGCCTCGATGAGGAACGGTGCATGTTCAGTTTTTCAGAGGCACAGAACTGGGAAAGCCGCAGTGACGTAACTGGGGGGTTTTGCGGTTGCACGCACAAAGGGCATACAGTGGACAGTGGTCAGCAGCGGTAGCGAGGTGTATAATTTCATGAAATCTGCTCAGGATGGGTTGGCAGTGAAGCAAGATTTGAAGGTTTGAGGTGACTGAGCAGATGTGTCAGTATCTTCCCAACACCTGCCAGACGTCTACACTGAAAGAGAGGGTTTTATTTATTAAGTTATTGTGACAGTTTAACCAGAACCTGACTTTCATGCATAATCGTTGCAGATGCTCAAACACTTCTTCACAGTTTAAGTGTTGCCCATAAGGACCCTTTGAAAATGGCATAATGGCAGGTCCTTTTCTGAACTTTTTTTTTTAAATTGAATTTTATTTCTTTTTTAAAGAAACTGATCAATTCAAGCTTGTTAATATTATGACCAACAGAACAGAGATTCTTAGAAAGATCAACAGAAGCTTATCTGGCATTTCCTCTTTTTTTAATTCTTGTATTTATCTCACTGACCAGTAGCTCTCAAATGCTTCCCGAATTAATCAAATACTCGATTGACAAAAAATAATCGACAGTTCTAATTTCAGGAGTAATTAGAGACATTTATGAAGAAAAACCAACACTTTGTCGTTTCAGTTTCTCAAATGTAAGGATTTGCTGCTTCTCTCTATTTTATGTAATTGTAAAGGGAATGTCTTCGGGGTTTGGACTGTTGGTTGGACGGAATAAGCAGTTTAACGATGTCTCTGACCAGGAACAATATCGCCACAGTGAACCCTCTTCGCTGTATCGTGTCCCCGTCGCTTAGCTTTATCCTCGCACGCAGCTTTGAAAGTTCTCGTTGTACTTAACTTACCCCGAGCTTGAGTCCACCCGACAGCTCGGTAAGGAAGAGTGTGCCCGCTCCCTTTCAGAGATCAACAAATGCACGTGTCCTGGCCCCCTCGTGAACGGCCACGTCTGGGGGACAAAACACGAGGAGACCTTATCAAAGTGTTCAAGGCTCCACTGTCATTATAAGTCAGGATTTATCCTCCATAGGCTTCACTGTTAGGCACCTTAAGCCAGTTGTTCAGGGTCATGCTGTTATAGACATAAAGTGTAAAGCATGTCTTATACAGACTACAGTAAAACTCATAATCTTCAGCCACTTGAAGGCTTTTCTTTTATACGTAATAACATTCTTGATTTAGTCATCTGGATTTTTATAAAATTCAGGCATTGGATTCAGAATATAAAATAGTGGCTCAAATGATGACCAATGCATGAGGTCTTTTATATTTGCTTTTTAAATCACCTGCTTGTTACAGCTTTTTCCGTGGAAGTGCAGAAAATCCAGGGCAAAACCCCTTAAAGTATTGCAGACCTCGCTGCACACATGCTGACAAACACATGCATCGTATTAGATGCAATATTAAGCAGCTGCAGCACAAATGGCATATTAAAACAGCGTCACTTTTTTTCCCATAAGCTGTTGGTTTCACACGACTACATTGAAAATTGAATAGGTTCATGTTTTATTAATAGAGGGATGCATTTTGTTTGGCGAACAGGAGGGAAGGATTTGTTCAGAGTTGAAAGCGAATGAGGAGATCGGACTGCGCGGTTGTTCACCAGACGTACACGAGAACATGCATTCCGGTCTCCTCACTGCGAACCCGACACATTTTCACCGCAGCAGCTGACAGGCCTGCACGTTGTGTGACAGGTGTCCGTAAGCCTTGGGCAAACACGCAGGAACATGCACATGCAGTCTCTCGATATATATCCTCCTATCATCGCCCATGAGGGTTTTATCATGTTGTAGTACTGAGCGCTGTTGTTCTCAGCTTGAGTTTTAGCACAGCCTCTATTTTATATAATTGTAAAGGGAATGTCTTCGGGTTTGGACTGTTGGTTGGACAAAATAAGCAGTTTAACGATGTCTCTGACCAGGAACAATATCTCCACAGTGAACCCTCTTCGCTGTATCTTGTCCCCGTGGCTTGGCTTTATCTTTACATGCCGGTTTGAAAGTTCTCGTGACACCTAACTCAACCCGACAGCTCGGTAACGTGTCCTGGCCCCTCGTGAACGTGGCCATTCGGTGCAACCCCAAGGTCCGGGGACAAAACACGAGGAGACCTTATCAAAGTGTTCAAGGCTCCACTGTCATTATAAGTCAGGATTTATCCTCCATAGGCTTCACTGTTAGGCACCTTAAGCCAGTTGTTCAGGGTCATGCTGTTATAGACATAAAGTGTAAAGCATGTCTTATACAGACTACAGTAAAACTCATAATCTTCAGCCACTTGAAGGCTTTTTCTTTTATACGTAATAACATTCTTGATTTAGTCATCTGGATTTTTATAAAATTCAGGCATTGGATTCAGAATATAAAATAGTGGCTCAAATGATGACCAATGCATGAGGTCTTTTATATTTGCTTTTAAATCACCTGCTTGTTACAGCTTTTTCCGTGGAAGTGCAGAAAATCCAGGGCAAAACCCCTTAAAGTATTGCAGACCTCGCTGCACACATGCTGACAAACACATGCATCGTATTAGATGCAATATTAAGCAGCTGCAGCACAAATGGCATATTAAAACAGCGTCACTTTTTTTCCCATAAGCTGTTGGTTTCACACGACTACATTGAAAATTGAATAGGTTCATGTTTTATTAATAGAGGGTTGCATTTTGTTTGGCGAACAGGAGGGAAGGATTTGTTCAGAGTTGAAAGCGAATGAGGAGATCGGACTGCGCGGTTGTTCACCAGACGTACACGAGAACATGCATTCCGGTCTCCTCACTGCGAACCCGACACATTTTCACCGCAGCAGCTGACAGGCCTGCACGTTGTGTGACAGGTGTCCGTAAGCCTTGGGCAAACACGCAGGAACATGCACATGCAGTCTCTCGATATATATCCTCCTATCATCGCCCATGAGGGTTTTATCATGTTGTAGTACTGAGCGCTGTTGTTCTCAGCTTGAGTTTTAGCACAGCCTCTATTTTATATGGAACGTCTTCGGGGGTTTGGACTGTTGGTTGGACAAAATAAGCAGTTTAACGATGTCTCTGACCAGGAACAATATCTCCACGGTGAACCCTCTTCGCTGTATCTTGTCCCCGTGGCTTGGCTTTATCTTTACATGCCGGTTTGAAAAAGTTCCCGTGGCACCTAACTCAACCCGAGTACGTGTCCTGGCCCCCTCGTGAACGTGGCCATTCGGTGCACCCCAAGGTCCGGGGACAAAACACGAGGAGACCTTGTCAAAGTGTTCCAGTCTCCGCTGTCATTATAAGTCAGGATTTATCCTCCATAGGCTTCACTGTTAGGTACCTAGAGCCAAGTGTTCGGGGTCATGCTGTTAGAGACATAAAGTGTAAAGCAGAAACATATGCGTGCAGTTCCTCACCAAACCTCCTGTCATCCCCCGTGTTATTCAGTGATGGTTATCATTTCAGTCTTTTATGTTGTTCTAGTGGTGGGCGCTGTCATTGTCAGCTTGGTTTTCCATAAGTGGGATAGGGTTGAGTCCTAGCGCAGCCTCTATTTTATACAGTATAATTGCAAATTGAATGTCTCTGGCAGTTTAAAGCGGTCTCTGACCAGTAACAATATCTTCACAGTTAACTCTCTCCGCTGTTTGCCGGGATAAGGTTGAGTTGTAGCCCAGCCGGCTTAAATTGCAGTTCGGAAGTTATTTGCATGGTCAATCAAACTGCAATAACCCACCTGAAACACCCGAAATAAGCACCTCGGAGCACAACATGCAGAATTTCGCTCACCTCCACTGTTTCGGGGTGGAGGCGGAAATCTCCTGGGCCGATTTTCTCACAGCGTGCATGTGGAAACAAAGACCAAAACGACATGGATTTATGCCTAGATTCCATAGGAGCAAATGTGAAATACGATTTTGCTGAGTGCTATTTAGAGAAAGGACTCGGCTTGGATGAAAGAAGTTGGCATATCCAAAAATCTGTTGGAAACAAGCGGGGGAATAGTGGGTGCAGAAATGATTGTGATGTCTTCTTTTATCGTTACCTCGTGTGATGCTCTTGTCGGTTCATAAACGTGTTGGAATTGGGTGGTGAACTGTCATCCGAAACAACAGCTCTGAGCATCAACTCAGGCCTGAACATGAAAGCCCGCGATGGGAACACAGCCCATTATGATGCAGCAGTCGGTTATATAATGTCTTCGACAACCTCTGTTCTGTGAGGGGTCAAGTGCGGTGAAACATGCAGCGTCGTCCCCACTCCTGGGACACCGCGGGCCCCGGGGCGCTGACGCAGGATCGGTCTTTCCCATCCATACTCTGACCTGGTCCCTTGCAAGTAAACATTCAAGCCGACCCCCGAGCAGAGCCGCGGGCCAAGTCCCACCCACGCCATACACTTACCCCTGCTCTGTGTGTGCATACCGAGCACAATTTTTTTTTTTCCCATTGACCCAGATACTCATATCCTTCCCCCAGAGAGCCGCCTCTCTCAGTCTGAGAGAGGCTCATTATTTTACTGGAGTGCCTCCCCTCTTTTCTCCCGTGGAGGGGGGGATGGGGCAACCTGTTAGATGTGCTGCACGGGGGTGCATTCAAGCTCACTTCGGTTCCGCGGGGAGGCATTCTGGAGCCACACAATTAACGCAGCGTAAAATGGAGTCAGCAATTTCGGAGCAAATTATGGGCCGGTTCATTATTACAAGGCTGTCCCCATGCGTAATTGCGCCCCTCAAATTTTGGCCAACTCATGTGGTTGTAAATCACCGAACCCGGCCGCGTTGTTGTTGGTAAGTTGCCACACCGAAGCAAAAGCGTGAGATCGCAACAAGTCTGCAGTTCATTTGCGCCGGATCGCCATCGTGCCTTGCGTTTGTTCATTGTATGAGCATCAGTGCATCAACTACACCTCGCATTTCGTCGGAGCAAGGACGCCGCAATCTGATCGCTTGGCCCTGGTACCAGACCGGCGTACAGGGTGGCGACCGGTGCCACGCCGTGTGCAACTCTCAGTGCAATCTCAAAGTGTAAATGGGCGAAGGGTTGGCGTGCGCGTGTTGTTTCAGGGTACCGGCGAGATGATGAAATAGGATCTAGGGAGGTAATAGATCCATGTGTTTAAAGGATTATCAGACGTCAAAAACAAAAAACAAACAAACAAACCGCAGAAGGGTTCATAGGCAGGATTTACAAGGCAGGATTTTTACCATTTTGAGAATTATCACCTTGGCAATATTTCAGCCTCTGCCACGATGATTGCTCAGTAAATAATAGAATTACGTTATATGTATATTACAAAATAATCTTCCAGGGATGTGCGCTTGCAAGTGCTTGAGTCGTCAGCACGGTGCATCGTCTTTTTTGCCCTTCACCCCCTACGTTTTTGTTGTTTGTTGGGTTTTTTTTTTTTCGTCTGCATCAACGCAGCTGCCTCGTGGAAATGAATCAGTCGGCTGAGTTTTCTTTTTGTTTGTTTGTTTTTTTTTTAAATGTAGTTGTAATATTCGTCTGAAGAAATGGATAATGGAGAACCAAGATCCGGCCGAAATGTCGAAAATCTTTTTGTAGGGCACATGTCAGGAGACACATTTCTCTTGTATCCATACAGTAATATAGATATTTTAACTTCATGTAACCAGAAAACCTGGTTGAGATTTTAAAAATGTCTTTTTTCACTGGGTCACAGACAAATAACATGAGACCAATGATGAAAAAAAAGTATGTTAAAAGCTCCTGGGCTAAATAACAACAGTTGTTGGTGGGTGCTTCTTCGCTATATGTCAGATTAGCGTTTGAGCAACTTCTGGGGGAAAAAAATCTCTTTGTGAGTCGAAGCAAACCGTCCCCTTTCTGCGTACACGAGTAAGGACAGCTCTCAGCATCTGGGAACTGATGCTCTTCCCTCACAAAACTGGAGCGAGATGAGATTTCCACGGATTTAGGCAAGAGAGGCTGGTTGAACATGGCAAAGATGGCTGTCTGGTGGGGGGGGGGGGGGGCAGGTATTTAATGGTTAAACTACCTTGACCATAGTTGATCATATTCAGCAGGTAAAGAATGTGCCTTGAATAAGGATGTTGATAATGAATATCTTGTGTCTGATGGTGCTGGTGAAGAACAGTCAGATGTAAATTATTACATGTACGGAATTTGGTGGCGTTCGTGCCCACAGTGACGCCCCAACGGTTAAAGGCACGCAGTGGTTAGTGACATCCAGGACTGAGGAGACCTAATAGTTAAAGATCAGCTGCGGCGTTATGCGCCACGCCTCCCCGACTCGGCACCTGGCTCTCCAACAGTCCGTCAGTTGCGCCGTTGCGGAGCGGATTTTCAGGCAGGACCGGCGAAAGAGGCGAATGGGGGCGAGGAGGAGGAGAATGTGACAACTGCTGGATGCGGACAGAGTGTGTGCGGCTGGCGACACTGCCTTTGGGGAGGCCTCGGCTCCTGCACCTGTCCCTCTCCGTCTCCGCGGCCAGGCGCAGTTTGGGCGAGAGCGACGCCGTATTTATCAGGCAGGGCGCACAGCGGCGGAGGCGCACACACACACACACACACACTCACACTCACTCACACACACACGCTCGCACACACACACACACACACACGGCACTGTACGCGCATACACATACACAGGGCAGGCAGGCAGGCAACATGACTTCATCCTACAATCTGGATTTTCTGCCCGATATGATGGTGGAGAGCCGCCTGCTTGTTTCCGGAGACAGAATGTGAGTTATTCGCCATCTCTTTCTCTTTCCCGCCTCTGATTTCTGCTTTTTGTGTGATTTTCTTTCTTTTTTCTTTTTTTTTTACTGTCCTGAAAAGCAGCTGTCCGATGTGGAAATGTTGCTCTGCTGCTGTATATGTGACTGGAAATCGGGGTCAAAATTAACGCTATAGCCGGCGTGAGTGTCGCCCCCCCCCCCGAACCCGTGTTACTGCGTTAGTTATGGCTTGTTGTTATTAATACCCGTCGATAAATTGTACGGAGATCGCAGGAGCGCCCGGGGCTGTTATCAGCTATAGACAGGAGGGTGATGAATGAACGCCATTATGGGGGGAATTAATGCTGCCGCCGTGAATAAACCTTGTCCTCGTGAAGCCGTATTATCTGCTGCGTGTCGTCAAATTGTTCTAACCCGTCCGGTCGGCTCTCCGAGCGTTTAGAGCAACGGCTTCCCAGCTCGCTCCGCGGATCCGGAGGACGGTGGGGGGGGAAGTTGCCGCGATCTGCGGCAGCCGCCCATGCCCGCTTCCCTGGGTCTGGCTGGGCTGGGCTGGAAGCGGCGGGGGGCTCCGGACGGTGCGGCCGGCTGCAGGGGAGCGCACCGCGCCGAGACGCATAAGGAGCGGGGAGTCGATCTCGCCATTCTCCGGTGCTGGTTGAGAACGCGCAGGGTGGAAGACGGGAGTGATCTCAGTCACATGAGACTGATTTAACTCCACCGGAGGCGTTTTTGGTTTTTTTTTTTCCTGTGCGCCTTCAGCTCATGCTATTCTCCACACTTTGGACACTTGGATGAGGTGAAATGGAATTGGAAAGCGTTTGCAGGGGCGAAAAAAAATAAATAAATAGATCAAAAATACACAGTGAATATGTTTTTGAAAACATACAGGAATGCATGGATGACTCGAATCCCGTGCGTTTCAATTGGATTTGCTGTAATTCAGTTAAACTCCGGAATTTCTAGAGCAGGGACAAAGGGAGGTTTTCATCCCGACATCATGGTCATGCGGTTTTTCTCCTTTTTTTTTTTTTTTCCCGAGTGCATGTCCCACTTATGTCTGCTCAGCTCAAAGCGCCTAATTGTTGATGGATCGTGTTCGTTTTTTTCCAGCAGAGCAAAATGTAAACTGGGCTGTAGTTCGTCCTTTCATCTTCTTATAGCGGTCTGCTTCTTCTCCCTCTTCTCCTTCTTATTTTATTTTATTTTTTTTTCTTGAAGTGTGCAGTTTACAGTTTATGTTCGGAGGCTGCACTTAACTTCTGGTGACTCATGGTGTAAAACAACAGCACAAACGTAATTAAGTGTGGATTTGTTGTTGTGAATGTGTGTGTGTGTGTGTGTGTGTGTGTGTGTGTGTGTGTGTGTGTGTGTGTGTGTGTGTGTGTGTTGGTATAATGCAGGACATTTTAGGATAATCTACAAATACCACAGAACGTACTGGGGACGAGCATCTTTCCACAACAGATCCCGTGGAGCGGATTTACCATAAAATGCTCTGGTTTCATTGTAAAGTCACCGATCGTAGATGGACTGTGAAATGCCATGGGTATAAGATTATTTTAGGAACGCTCCGGATGCCGTACAGTACTACAGCATCACTGTAAACTCTGCTTTATGTCAGTGTTTTCCAACCCGGGGGGTGGGAGCCCACGGAGGGGGCCGCGGGATAGATCCCTGGGAGCACGGGATGATTCATGTGATAGGAGAGACTCCAAAACCTCAGAAACACTGGATAGTTTTATCCATTCTGACCCCAAAAAAAAAAAAATATATATATATATATATATATATAATCATTACAATTTTAGAAGGGAAAAGTCACGACTCGTAAACTTATTAAACTTGTGGCCAGCGTTGACATGTAGGCGTCGCTTCTTTTTAAAGGGCCACAAGCCAAAAAAACATGTCACCGCAGTGATAGTATAGGAGTGAACAATAGGAGATCCAGTTTCATGTTCTCAAACCGCACGGATCCCAGACTTGCTCGTACTCCTGTTTCCACCACAGCGACATAGGGTTGGGGCGTGCGCCGGACCCGAGGGGGTCTCCCTCAATTGACTCTCTATCTAGTCTGTTACCCTGATGCTCTGGTGATGAGACGGCTTTTCTCATTAATCAGTGTCATCAGCTCTGACGGCGTGGGCCTGGACAAGGAAGCTCTCAGACGTCCAGCCCCCCCCCCCATGTGTCTTGTTTCACCAGTTGAGGGCAGATAGGATGTGGAACGAGGGAAGGACGTGAAAAGTGCGTCGTCGGCATCAGACGGGCCGGTGTCCCCTTACCCAGGGGGTGAGGAGGCAGACGGGTTGAACCGGGTCGCGCTTATGGATATGACACTTGGTATTTACGTGAACATCATTTAGCTCGCGAGCGGGGCTCTTGGCGATCCTCTGGTTTTGTTATTTGTGTCATCGCGTTCAACGACACCCTTTCCCGGTGTAATTTGCATGCAGGCCCTCTAACGCTCTTCCTACGTGGTACATTCCCGAAATGATCTTTCTTCTTGAAGCTATATGTATGTGCTTAGGTCTGAGATTGGCTGCATTCCCTTTTCCAGGCCTTGCCGGCTTCCTGCAGCGGCTTCCCCATTGACACTGACAGCCCCTGATAACATCAGACTTGACAAATATTAGCTGAAATCATATGAGGACTAAGTGGAACTAACAGCCTAATCTCTCTCTTTCCATTTCTATCAAGGCTGGAAACATGAAAAGGGGGTAAAGTGAGAGAATCAGGAAAAATGGTGCGGGACCTCTGGCCTTTACTTTCCACTCTGACTCCAACTCTTAAGCCTAGATAAGGGTCTGTCTCTGGGAAATATGTGACCCCTCACCTCCCCCCGGCTGTGTGTGTGCGTTGAATCCCCCATCTGGTGCAGAACTATAAGGTTCCTTAGGGTCTATCACGCTCGTGGGCTGTAGAAGACGCAGCTTTTAGCAATGGTTTCTACACGGCGGTGACCAGCTCTGCAGCTGAAATCCGACCACACAGGCACACAAGGTTGCTGACTTTAGCAAGTACGCCGGGTGCAGAGGAAGACGCGAGACGGACTCACGATAATGCTTGAAAACGCCACATTCCTGCTAAGTGTGTACACAATCCACCACCTACGCAGACAGCCCGTCGCTTCCCTCAGAGGGGAAATGTAGATCTCACCGCTTCTCTTTACGACCACCCCGCCCACTCATCCCTTCTCTTCCCCTTCCTGACCCCCTACTCAGCCTGAAAGGACACAAATCATGAACAACAACAGCTGAAAGGGTTCTGTGACAGACAACATAGGGTTCTCGTGAGAAACGTATATGAGTGTCTGTGTGTTTGGGTGAGGGGGTGGGATGGAAAGCTTGTCTGTCTAGTATTTGCCTTGGAAATCTGTTGCCACCACTGACGGTTTTGTACTTCGCTCTGTTTAAATCTGTTATGTCAAAAACAATTCCCAAAAAAAAAAAAAGGGTCAAATTTCAAGAGTATTCGCAGATTTTTCCAATTAACACATTATAAGTGAAATAATGTTATTCATAATGGAGCCTGGTCAAAGAAATTCAGCCCTCAACCTCATTTGCAAAAACATTAATTGTTGCGGGACCTCACTTCTTCAACAGACTGTAGTGCAAGGCTGCGGATTATCCCCATACGGAACAATCAATACAATTTCCCTTAGTCTTTCTGATTTAAAAAAAAATGACATTAACACCTTGCAACACAACACAGGAAAGCTGAAAACTGAATCCATATTTTTCCTAACAGCCACTTAACGGTCCGCCATTTCTGGCTCCGGTCACCCCTTGCTGCTCTCCAAGATCCTGGTGGGTCTGATACAGATGGTTTTAGGGTCAAGAGCTTCACGCAGACGGTCAATTCATTATTGATCAAGTGCTGATTGAGCATGTATCAGATAAAAAACTCCATCTTAAACATTACGCAGAGGGTGGATAATACTCTCTGGCTAATTATGATCAGAGCAGACGATCACACTGATATATCAGACTAAGCGAAGAAGAAGAAGAGGAAGAGGAGAGAGAGCGCGGGAAGGAGCAGGGTGAAAGCTGACGTGGGCAGACTTCAGGGGGGGTAGAGGCCCGGACGAGGGAGGAGGTGTGATGGTTTGACAGCACATGACGCCCTGGACTGGCAGCTGGACGGATCTGAATTGTGTCTTATCTGATGCGGAGATTAAGAGAAATTGAGAGGGGTGGGGGGGAGAATTTGTAGTGGTGGTGGTGGTGTTATCTTTCTCCCAAGCAACAGAGAGAGAGAGAGAGAGAGAGAGAGGCCTTTTCGTTCTCTCTTGTGAGGATGGCACACACACACACACACACACACACACACACACACACACACACACACACAGAGGAATGAGGAGACCTGTAGCAGCAATAGTAGAAGAAACCTTCCGTCATTTCGGTTATGACTGTTTTTGTTCATCATATCATTATTTAGGTAGGACACACGTACAGTATGTGTGATATATGATGTGATCGAGTCATCTTCACGCATCGCCGGCTGCAGCGTTGTTTTATGTCGTTTTCTCCCGATGTGTGAGCGTGTGTGTATGTGTGTTGTCATAATGATGAATGTCTCTGCTGTGCTGGGGCTCAGGAGCAGTTGTCTGTGGATGACACCGCTGTGTGTAGGTGGTGATGTATCACGACCGTGTGTCGGAGGTCTCAGTGTGTGTGTGTGTGTGTGTGGCAGCGGTGTGGTTGTGTACGGGTGTGTGTGTATGGATACATGATAGGGTCAACAAGCAGCTTCAGATGTCATAATTGTGTGAACAGGTGTAGGTCTGTGTGGGCCCCGGCGTACGCTCTTCGCTTCCGGCGTCTTTACACGCTCCGTATGTGAACGGGCCACCGCCGGTCCGAAGCTGGCCCGGTTTTTCACATTAAAGTTCCCCAACAAATTCACTTTATTCAAGAAATCACTGCTCGCCCCGGGGGTTAAAATTTCCCCGAAAATTGACGGGAAATTTGCACTTTTCACCAATAACAGAGTTGAAATTTTATGCACTAATAAAATATGTTTTAACCAAGCAACACAACCCCTAACTTGTTAGCATGCTACAACCACCGGTCGCATTCCTCTTTAACAGTGTTTGACTGGTTTAAACTCATGGGATGTCTTGTTGAATGCTAACCAAACAACTGCCTTTTTTTTTTTTTGCTTGGTTGAAATGACAAGGTGAACAGGGTGACTTTCCCAGTCGCGGATGCCCGTTTAGCTAAGATCAGCGAACAGAACCCCAGGTTTCAACGAGGTGTTCCACGAGTTTCCGCCTCTGACACCGCCGAACCCTCACGGGAGCGTGAGCAGGTGGATGCGAACAAAATGATTTCTGATTTTCCTTGTTTAAAAAAAAAAAAGCAAGGTCTTCGAACTTGGATTGTGGTCAGGACTTGAGCTAATAATCACAGCCACGCACACGGAGGAATGTCCGTCTGCCACTCTCTAACGTGACCATACCCTGGAGTCACTTGGCACGTCTCGATTGATGCCCGTAGCACACACTGTACATGTCATAGTGACGGAAGTTGTCGAGGCACAGTAGCCAGGGACGTGTCCACCTGGGGACAGAACTCCACACTTTTGTGGAGATTCGACGATGGCAGTTAGATGCGGCCGAAGTGTTTATTGCGCTTAGTGCGCGCCGTCTTGCTTAGTCTACGAAACCGGAACGCTCGTGAGTGTGTCTAGCCTCCGCTGGCTGATGATCTGCTCCTGATTGTCTCATCACTCTTCTCTCTGCCGGCCATGTTGCATTCAGGGCTTGCAAAACTTGCTTATTTTTCCGAGATCCCTCTCTTGTCTATTCTCTTTTTTCTTCTTTTCATCTTCATTCCGTTGTACTGATGAATTGATTTGACTCCTCAAGAATGATTAGGTGAACATTACTTTCTCTATTAATCTCCTTCGATTCTTGTTTCCACAGTATGTTATTATGTTAGTCTCCAGCTCATTGGTTTGTGTATTCAAGTCAAGTACACATTCACGCAGCACAGATAGATACACACACACTTTACCGTTTGAATTGAGCCTTGCAAAGAGAGTATTTTTTGTGCGATTGTCTGTGTGACAGTGTTGTGTGAGTGTGTGTGTGTGTGTGCCTGTTTGAATCTTCTGTTTTCTGAGAGGATTATTTCATCACTTGGCCTTGAAACGAATGAAGCATGCACATGCTCTCGGTGCTGCATACACACATTGCCACCCACATAAATACGCAGAATACACACCACGTGACACGCACGCACGCACGCACGCACGCACGCGCGCGCAGGCAAACACACAGTCCCCACGTTGTTCACATCATGTCCCTGGGCTGTAGTGACGGGCAGAAAAATAACTGAATCCTTAGAGAACACAATGATGATCTCTTCCTCTCTCAGTTTATGTATACCTCTGCTCTGCACCACCCCTTCTTCTTTCTGTCTTTCTCTCTCCTTCCTTTGCTTCCCTTCTTCCTCTCATCCTCAATAGTCAGCCACTGCATTTGTACTGTGCAGTGGTATTACTCTGCCTTGCCAGAGGCAGAGCTTACCTCATGCATGTCTCAGTAGATTTTTTCTACCCCTTCTTCCCCCATCCCTCGCTTTATCCCTCTTTTGCTCAGTATCTCCCTCTCTTTTTCTCTGCACTACCACTCTCTCCGTCTTTCTCCATTCAAGCGTGCTAAATGCTTTACCTCTGTCAACTCTTGAGTCTGAGAGGAGCTCATTATTGTGGAGAAGGAGAGAAATTTGGGATTAGGAGCAACATTCGTGGACTGAGGCTCTTGTTCTGCTAAAAGAGCCATCAGAATCAAGGAGAGGGATAGATTTACCTGTGTTCGTTTACAGTATTATTCACTAATCATTAGAGTCGAGGGTTTTACTGTGATTTTTAAATTATTACTTTTTCGGAAATATACAGCTCTTTTCCCAGGAAAATGGTATCTATCGCTATAAATGAAGTTTGACTTTAAACAGAACAATGTTTATCAAGAGGGGATTTTTATTCTCTTCCGTCTATGTTGCTCCAAAATTTATTTTAACAGAGCAACAATTCCTTTTAAAAGTGCACTGTCCTTTGAGGTGCATCATTGGTTGCCCTGTTTTTTCAATAATATGCTCTAGTTTAAATAAGTCCGATCGGTTATATTGGAGCGTCCGACCACCTTAATAGTGATGAGGTGAGAATATTTTGCAAGCGTCAGCAGTGAAGGAAAAACGAGTCACGTGGAGCCATCTTGACATGTTGTTTCGATGGCTGGAGTATTGGGGAGCATTGTGGGGTCGGTAGGCTTAAAATGAAGTACTTGTAGGGTCATCAAACAGTGTCTTAAACCGCCCACGACACTTTTCCAACATTGGACTTGCGGTGGACTACATCCAACAATTTTCATAACTTTCCAAAACCGACAATCGTGCATATCTTTTGCAGTGATGTGGCGGGTTTTTGCAGAGCTTCTTTTCCTTATCTTTTTACACTACTACTTCGTCCACTTCTACATGTGCACAGCCAAGTGCAACACCGTGGACGCCTTTAAGGAGAGAATGTCTGAAAGTGTGAGCCTTTATCTCTGTTTATGCAAGCCGTTGCGTCAAGACAACACAAGCTGCAAAAGAAACCGAGCTTTTTCAGAGACGTCAGGGAGGCGGTGTGATGCAGCCCAGAACTGGTTAGGACTGCTGGCCGTCTTTCTTCGAAGGTGGCCGTAAGGGACAAGCATAAACACTTAAGCCTTTAGACATTGTTGAACGAACAAGTTTGTTTCAAGCAAACAAAACCCCATGAGACAAACCTCTGCACTTAATGCTCCACCTGTTGAATGCCGCTCTGCCCTCCATTTTAGAGGTTGAGGCCTCCTTTTAAACCAGCTGTGTAGAATTCCTTCACAGATTTTGCATTCATTCTTATTCCGAAAATTATTTCGCCACAGAGCTAAACTGCCACTTTAGTATGGAACGTAACTGGAAGAAACTGCTACAGAACAGCAGAACGTTGATCGGATAAGTTGTGTTACTATAATATTGGCATTTCAGATTCAGAGCTCAGTTTTTACCTATGGCGTTTGCATGGTAGCGTTAATGAGGCATGTCAATACATCTGGGGAAGAATTCCCAGGAAATGCTGCGACTCAATTGCTGATATTCAACCCCTTTAATCACCTCTGGCCTTCAGACCTTTCTCTGATGCAGAATGCACACACTGGAGTTGATACACTTGTTGGGCGGGTTAGCTTTGCATGAGTGTAACTGTTGGATAACGTGAGAGCTGGCCCAGTGACATTAGACTGTACAGATACTTCAAGGCGCTGATCACATGGCAGTCAAAGGTCGCAGAAAGGGCAGCGCCACCTGCTATCTGTGTGCAGAGCAGCTCCAGCAGTACAAATCATACCCTGGTTTTCATTCCAGCCCCCTTTGCCAGCTGCTTTTGGTTTTTTTTTTAAATTGTCCTTATTGTCAAATTTTGTTTCGTGCTAATTGGTTTATTTTCTCCAGCATCTTTCGCTTGTCCAACAAACAGTTGGGCCAGTGTTGTGAAGTCTTTTTTCTTGGATTTGCGGTTGATTAAGCTCAACTAGGTGGCATTCATTTCCATTTCTGCTCATGCACATGTTAACAACTGAGTTCTGCTTCTATTTATTCAAAACGTATCATAATTGTGAATCATATCGCTTCCTTCTCACAAGGGGATGTTTGCCGGGAAAGACGTACCAGACACTGAAAATTTAGAGCAGCAGATGTAATCGTTTTGATAACTGGCTGGGAGGCAGGTTGAATTATTGTGTGTGGTATCAGTGAGACGGCGGCAAAACTGTAATTTTTAATGAAAGATGGTGCATTACCTATTTTAACTTACCTTTAAATGCTGGCAGTAGGATTGGGGGTAATTTCAATCAGCCGTAATGTTTGAAATGAAAACCTGCCAGTTCCTGGACCTCAGTGACACTTGGTTATATTTATGGGAGAGACACTTATGGGAGAGAAAAGAATTTTTATGGGGTCAAACTGTCTATTAATGTGCCATGTCTTCCTTGTCTAACCTTTAAACTGTAAACTTGAACCATGAGAGGACAGACTATAATTATCACTGATAGAAATGGCCAATAAACAATGCCTCTTTTTGTAAATCCAATTTTTAATTTGCTATATCACTAAGAAAACGAAAAGCCTGCAGTGAAACCTGTCTCAGTCTGAGTAAAAGGGTCAAAAGGTCTAGAACCTGTTTCAGTAGCTTTTCAATTGGGTCAAAAGAAAATTCTGACACAGATATCAATTACTTCTTTTTCTTGGTGATGAAATATTCAAATCAAAGACAAAAAAAGACTAATATGACAGTCCATTAGCCTCCAAAAACCTCCTGGCCTGACCTTATAATGGAATCTAACTAGGAATCAAACCTCCAGCCATGCATGAGGGATTAATCTGAGTTTTCCAACCCCATCTTCACGGAGCCGCCCGGCCTCACAGACAGAGCATAGACTGTTCTTCCTACCCATAAATCTCACTGTCTAGTCTCTTCTTCTCAGTCTGACTCTCTTCATTTCCATCTCCCCCGCCTGTTTTATATGGGAGCTGCAATACATACACGTGAGGACACATACAGTATACGAACACACACATATCCATACACAGTTGCAGGGCTGTCAGGTCTAACCTTGACTCGCACAGAGAATGAATTGTAATGCAAAGGGGGCACAAACAGGATGTAAGAGAGCTGCTGCTCGTCTCTGCCCGACCTGCCTGTTTCTTCCCTGTGGAGTCCGACTCTGCACAGTCTCTCTGTTGCAGGTTTTTTTTTTTTTTTTGGTCTCTCCTCTGACTGGACCATAATAGCTACCTTTCCGTTTTCTCTCTTCTCACCGAACAAAGGCATTTTAGAGAAAAATACAGTTTTGGGAGATTAGCACATTGGTCACCAAGTGTTGACATAAATGCCAAAACCATTCATTTATCCTTGATAGCTCTTGTGCTGCATGCTAAGACAGATAAGAAACGGGAAGTTGCACCATCTGCTGAGCTAAATCAAATGTAATCTTAAATAATGTGCAAATAAAGACTAAGTTTTATGTGGGAGATATATAGAAATGTGCAACACAAAAAGTTGGTTTAAAATTCCAGGTGCTACTTGTGATGTGAGATTTTTCTAGCTTTGCAGGTTGTGTATTGTAAACCCCTGCCAACTCACTTAACGTTAAGACCTTCATCTTTGGACAGTGTCATCTTTGGACAGTATTTCTGGTGTGCCTTTGCCCCGTGATAAATGGCAAACTGTTAGCATTTAGCCTAAAATTCCATAACATATAACCAAGTTACCCAGCCAAGTCAGGCCGATTCCGGCACTCTCGGTTGTGTTCTGGCATGGAGGACCAAATATAAGCCGGCTCTGGCCCATAAACGGCTTCCAGTTTTGGATGAGTTTTGCAGGTGGCGTTGTGGGCCAATAAGCTTTAAGAATGAGGTCCATTTAGCAGCAGTCTGCCCAGCGGTGGGCCAGTGTCAGCCCATGCGATCCATCCAAATTGGTCTAAATCCTGCACCAAGTCTAGCAAACCAGGTGTGCCTGATTCGGGGCGCTGTTGGGACAGGCTATTTTGGCTCCCTGTAAAATTGAAGTGTTAGCATGGAACCCAGCACTTAAATTGATGTTACTGAGGTGATTGACTGGACTAAAGCCAACTGCTGAAACTGGCAAAACATGCATGATTTGGGAGTCTATAGACTATCCCTTAGGAAGTAAGAAAAACAGTTTATTCATTAGATACTGCTCTAATAGGTTTTCTTCTACTGTATTGTAATTTTATGTACAGGTGAGGACAATTGAGCTAAACAAAAAACAACAAATACGCTCCCCTCACGAAGTTTCCTGGACAAACACTATCAAATTGGAATCTTTGGGGCATACTGTTTGACGATTCGGGGCCCATGACATGAAAACATTTACAAAGCTATAGAGAGCAGAGCAATAGGGCCTTCATTGGCACAGAGCCTGCGGTAAACTCCCCGGTAGTGATAGATGTGTGTGTTCTAGATAGTGAAGTGATCGATGGGAGTATTGTTGGGAGGGGCATTCAGAGTTGCTGTTATTGTGTTTCGGAAAGCTGAGGGGAGAACGGGTGGGGGGTAGAGCGGAGAGCATGATGGGTTTATTGAGAAGCGTGATCTAGTGCAGCGCCCCGGGACTCCTAGATGTAGTTAGAGAGGGCAGGAAAAGAACAAGGGCTGGAGTTTTAAAAAAACAAAAAAAAAACCAAGGGAAGAATTGGTGACATTGAACGGATGGAAGAAGAGGAAGTGTGCGTCAGAGGAGAGGGGAGAGGGAGGAAATAGAGGCAGGAAGTGAGGATGGTGCAGAGGTGGGAATAAATGTGTAGGTTATCTGTTGATGTTTATCTGCTGTGTCCTGAGGGCCTGTGCAGTCATAACAGTGATCTAATCTGCTCCTCTGGAGAGCGCACACACACACACACACACTCTCGCTCTCAGTGCCCATGCCACCAATCATCCATTTAAACCGTCATCTATCTGCTCTTCAATCCATCCATTCAGCCCACATTTCCACTTTTTAATTTATCCCCCCCTTTATACTGCTGAATTCCTTCCATCCTTCAGTCCATGCTTCCACTCCTACATCCCGCCGAAATCCAATTGGCCTCATCTCCCTCCTCTCTCATCTTCACTCCCCTTCCCCCATGCCCATTTACCTTCTGCTGCCGTAGGGTTCAATGGACTTTTGAAGGCAGAAACTGATACAGGGTATTTCAGATCGAAGCTGCGGAGTTCTGGTATTTTGCACAGATATTCATCACTTTCAAAATTGGCCATTTTCCTGGCAAGAAAAAATTGCGCAGAGCCCGGCAGGTGACACTTGGGGGGGTTTTAGGGGTTGGCATGCAATGTTGTCAGTGTTGTCTTTTTTGGACGCCAAAACTAGGGGGCACCAAGTTTGGGAGTTTCTAAATCCAACACTTAGTAGCCTTAAAGAGCAACTGAGCAGCTGCTCAAAACCTTGTTTTTGCTGACCTCTAGTGGTTTAACTCCTCCATTTGCTGCAGTGATGTAGATGTGTACTCCAGGGTGTGTCAGTACACTGTGACATCACTGCTGGGTCTGGTCAAAAGTCCAACAGAAACCTTCAACTAAAAATGTTAGTGGAATACAGCTCTTTAGCCTAACGGCAAGTTACGTTTTAAGACGAAGGAATGAATGCAGTACTTTTAGGCACCTTTATACAAACACAGCTGTATCCTGCCACTGACACCCCGGGGTGGTCCTCCCTAAATGTCCAGAGTAGCTACAACCATGTGTGACTTTAGTCTCTACAATGTTTGCCTACAATATTTCAAATTGTTTAATTAATCTGAAAGCACAGCTGACTAATTTCTGCTGTCAAAAGAAACTTTACTTCAGACACTTTTCCAGGCTCCCAAAATTGGCTGCTTGTCCCGGAATTCTGTTCTTGCAAGAGTGGAAAACTTAAAATTAATACTTAGGGAAACTGTCAGGCATCGTTTCCGGCATAGACGGTGCTCGGTAAATGTGTTTGTTAACGTCTGGATTGGCTTGTTCTTAGTGGACCGATATATTTGTCCACTGAAGCCTCCCTGTGCTGAGTCTGAATATCAACTTTGCCTCCTGCGTCCGAACAAATGTCGAATAAAAGGTGACAGCCCTAGTGCCTGCCGTATGTCACGTGACCGCTGATAGTGTGGCATGAGTGGGACGGTAAAGTGTGTGTGTGTGGGTCTGGAGGAGATACTGCATGTAATGACACCATGGCTGCTGCCTGGGGAAACTGTGTAGGCCCGTGGGGCAGAAAGAGCATTAAATGAGTTTGTTTTTTGTTGATTTTTTTTTTTAGCATTAGCCACTCACCTCCCTTGCCATCACCTCAGGGAGCTTGCGGTGCTTTTCCCATGTTTTGATGAAAGTTTGAGTAAACAGGCAGCCATTATAGATCAGTGGAGCATGCAGAAGCCAATACTGTCTCCTCTGTTTACCTTTTTTTTACTCTCATATATTCAGAACTAGCATCGAGACAGGTTTCACATGCGATTTCTCTTTGTGAAAGTGTTTGCGCGGGCTGCAGCTGTATCGTGAGCGCGAGTGTCTGTGGTCTGCATGTGTCTGTGCAGACTCGGTCCGTGCAGGGCTCGGTGCCCCCGGTGTATTGGCATAGGTGAGCATATCAGCCGCTTCACACAATGCAGCGTTTGATTGAGGTCAGAGCATCGCATGGCGATAATGGCCTGCTAAAACCGACGTCTGCTTCTCACTCCCCTGAACAGCCAAGTCCCTTTTCAAAGAAGTGGGAAAACAGAGTGATACTACTCCTTCAAAAACCGCCACTTAGGCGAGGGCAGTGTAATTTGCCACAGAGAAACGTGTGGTGTCTTTTGAGCCATTGATTCCTGTTGGCCTAAGCCTTTTCAGTGGTGAGAGGGAACAAGAGGATGAAAAAGACCGAGGAAAGCCATTTCTACAGATGAAACACAAACATCTGGTGCATTTCAGGGCTTTAGCTTCCCTCGGATAGATGTGGTAATGCTTGCGTGTGCATGGATGTGTGCACTGAGCATGCCTGTGAGTGTAGCTGCTCATCTGTGCATGCATGTACGTCTAACTACAGTCTTTTCTATATTCTGTGATAACCCGCCACAAGGCAGGAGAGAGGAGATGGCCTTTCAACCCCTTATAGGAAAGGAAAGGAAGGGAGGGAGGGAGGGGAGGAAGGAGGATGCTGGGGCTAACGTGGCTTCATTCCTCCAAGCTGCTGCTGATCACACAGGCTTGATGGCTTTGGCACAGGGAAAAACTGAAGGCACCACTGGAAAGACATTAACACAAGTGGGAAAGAACCTTAAAGGAGCATAGTGGCAATCTCGACTGTTTGGCTCATTTCCCTCAGCACAGATCTATTTTACAATGTCCCAGACCATTTCCCACTCGGGATGCCTGACGTGTGTGATCTCGCCGCGCATTTGGATGTGTGTGTGATCAAGGAACCCCTTAAGTCAGCCTAATTTGTATAATTGAAAACAGTCATCTGATGCGTAGCTCAAAGGTAAGGCGAACAGCAGCGGCGCTGAGATATCACCCAGCGATACATGAATTAGCGCCTTAGCTGGTTTAGTTCTGCCCAAGTGCCAAGGGTGTGAGGCTGTGAAGCATGACCACTTCAAATGTATTATTTAGTTGTTCAAATATAGATGATTGCAGGCCCACAGTGTTTGAATTTGGCTGAGAAAAAGGTTTTTCTTTCGTTTTTTTGGGGGGGTTTTTTTCCGAAAAATGAGAATAGAGTTGGCATTTCCACTTACCGTCTGGTGGTGGTGTTTACTTTTTTTAGGTTGCACTAAAGTATTTAATGCTCGGAAAGTTCTCTGACTGTTGGACTTTTGAGACCCTTTAAAAACTTATTTGATAATATGAGAGTCATCAAACATCGCCACTTTATTTTTCCCTTGACATTTTGAAGGTATATTTTGGAGGTATAGTTCAGACCCAACCACGGCAAAAAATAACTCAAATATCTCATTTTAAGAACAAAACTCTTCTTTTTTTTTCTGTGCCAGACACAATGATTTAAACCCACCTTATCCAGCAACTCGCTCCCAGTTATCAAAGCCGCTGCCCAATAACAGTGCCAAACCTATTTTTCAACTAAACCCAGAGACATCATTTTTGTTTTCACATATTATTGCTCTGGTTTGATGGAGTGATCTGTCAGCAGAATTGCTGATACAGAGGCAGCAACACTGTGGTCCGGGAGCTGACTGACTGAGCAGAGCGCTTAACGCTGCCAGGTAGGAGGGTTTGGTTCCTCTCCTCCTGTACGGTTCTGGATAAAAGCTCCTTGTAAAATAGCAGATATGGCTGAGGCACCTCTTATAATTTATGATAAATATAAAGTTTTTATCCTGCTATATTTCTAGTATTTTTTAGTGATTTAAGTGGAAATAGTACATTATAATGGCACCTTGATGAGCTTTTACTAGCCCTGTGTTTTTGCATTGCATTTCCAAGAATCACTAGTGTGGTATGACCTCTGTGAGGTCTTTTGCATGGAGGTTTTATCAGCCGGCACTCTGTTCTTTAGATTAAGGTGGAGGTTAAGCGAAGCTGGGTTTTGTTTTTTTTGTTTTTGCGTTCTTTCTTTTTGATTTATCCCAAACACCTGGGAATCGTAAAATTCATAAAATAATGACAGGAACATAAAACCGCCATGCTTGAAGAAGAAAAAGGAGTTTTGCACGCAGCTTCTACTAGTACAAGATGTGCAAGAATCTGCAAGATGAATGTCAATAACAAGAAAAAAATACACTACAAATATTTTTGCGGTAGTAACCGTACATTATGTTCAGACCCGGGGGCAAAAATGAGCTCCTGGGCCCCTATATACATCGATCAGCCACAACATTAAAACCAGTACCAGGTTTAAACGTTGTGGCTGATCGGTGTATGTACCACTAAACCCGGTTTGCTGGGTTAAACACCTTCATTTAGGACCGGGCCGCATAAAAGCACAGAACTGAAATAATGAAGGTCCTTATAGTACATTTTAGCACAAGGACCCTGTCCAAGACTGAGCCACAAGATCAGGTAGTAAAGCACCTCAAGGCCTTTACCATGTTAGATGATATTATGATTCAGCGGTGTATATTCCCGAACTAATTTTCCCAAACCAGTTGAAACACAGTAGGCCTGGAGCTTTGAGGGGGCTCCCTGAGGTCTAGGTCCCCTTGGCAGATGCCCCCTTTGCCTGTAATCCAGCCTTGGTTGTTATTGCATGTGTTAAACATGTTCATGCCGGTGATGATGGTGAAAGGCTCGTTATTGAGTGTGAAGTTACAACCGCAGAAAATGATTTTTTTTTTTTTTTTTTTTTTTTCTGGTCTGATTGTAAAATCACTTCACTGGGAAAAAAAAAAAAAAAACCCACCTGACACCTTCCTGTAAAGAAGAAAAAGGAAATAAATGCTTTCAAGAACTTGCTCTAAATGGAATCGCAGCAGTCAGCGACAGAAAGGAACATAGTGTCAGTTTATTTATATCAGTCCAATATGCAGTTATGCACAATTACGTGTGCAATATATTTTTACATGACAATAATCCAGTGACTTTAGTGTGTGTTAATACAACAGAAAAACACACGACACGAACAAGCAAATAGTCCAAGAAGGTCTGAAACTGAGTCTATCAAGCAACCATTACAGACAGATTACACACCAATCACCATCTGGGGTATTTATAAACCATAAATCCAAGGCTATTTGAAAAATGGCCAAGCCTTTGTATATATACAGTGTGTGTGTGTGTGTGTGTGTGTTTGTGTGCGAGTGCGTGGCCTCTGGGCACATTGTGATGGCGTTTTGGAAGGCTGCCCTCATTCTGATGTCCCTATCGACTGCCTGGCCTACATGGCCGAGTACAGGCCCGTTTTCCACTGCAGGTCGATACAGACGCAGTGCTGAGGGGACAGCCCGAGGCTTACTCACAAACACAAACGCACGCACACACACACACGCACGCACGCGCGCGCACGCACACACACTTGCGCTTAAGCACTTACAAGCATGGAAACACAATAGTATCCCCATGGTTCAAGCAGTCAGCATGTTCCTAGAAAACACTAACAGAGTAGAGGAGGGATTAATCTGTCCGGGAGAGTGTGTTATTCTGTGTTCTGATGGGATTTCCAGATTAGTGTGTTTAATTCAGCGACACGATACCGTCAATTATTGGGGGTCAACAGCTGTTGGTTTTTGAGGCTGATCATTATGGATTGAAGCTGAGAATATTTATAGTATACTGATACTTAATCTCCAGACAATATTTTATGGACGTATTCAGCATTTTATACTTGAATTTTTAGTATAATTGCAACATTTAAACGAAAGCTCTGCTGAAAATCTCTTTTCGATGTATCAAATATTCACCAACTGCGGGGTCTGGAAAGTTTGTAGCTCGCTCCTTTCGGGAGGGTAACAGCTGTAGTCAGCTTGAACTCTCAACAGTTACAATAGATTTAAACCTGGAGTCATAAAAAAGCATGTGGAAATGTATCACAACCTACTTGGGGCCAGTTTGTTCCACACAACCATTGCTTTGCAAACGCATTGCTAATGAGGCCACTTCCAGTGGAGCTGTGGAGGTGTGAGGAGGCCGTAGCGCAACACAGATGTAGCGAATTTAGCTTCTTATTAGCCGAGCAGCAACTGTTTAGAAACATATTGAGCAGTGGCCTCTTGGGATACAGAGGGGTTTCGGCCTCGGCCCGCGATAAGTGACCCTAGCGCTGCTCCGGATTAAAGGGGCGCGGCGGAGATTTAGCACTGCACTTCCGTAAAGTTGGGATACTCGCAAGAGACAGGTTTAAAAATGAAATAAAAGGAGCAGAGGCCGAGAAATCCTGACTTTTAAAGCTCCCAAAACCTCTGGACCCCACATTTCCCATAATGCAACTTCATTGCATGACATCATCAGTGATCATTTCTCGAACTTCGGAAACCTCGTCCAGCGCCGAGGAGGACATTACACAACCGTTTTCACAGGCTGAGCGGTGCTGCTCGTGACCTGTTCACTGCACTTCATGTGTAAAATTGATGGCGTGCCACTTTCAAAAGCACACAGCGGAACAGGGAGCGATCATGCTGTATGGTACTCAAACATCGATTTTTTTTTTTTTGGCGAAGTATTCCTTTAACTGCAGAATTATCGACACCCACAGCTCATTTTCTCCAAGCTGCGCTGCCCAGCCGAGGACGAATAAAATTCAGACTGATGGAGATTAAAGCGCTGCTTGCTCTTCCTCTTTCCCCCTGCGCTGGTTTTCCTCTCCAGACTCTCACCTCCCTCCTTCCTCTCGCTCTTCACCCTAACAGCCAGAGCAGTTATTACTACTTTAAGTACTCCACTTGCTGAAAGGGAGGTTCACGGTTTTGTGTATGTGTGTAAGTTGCTGTGTGTGTGTGTGTGTGCCTGTAGTGTAAAACACTGGTCTGATGCTTCCCGTGGGTATTTCAGAAGCAACAGTCGCTTCTCTAAAGTTCAAGCAATTACATTTTTCGACCGGGTGCCATTTGCCAAACAGTCTCTGGCTTTGTGTTTGTGTGTGTGTGTGTGTGTGTGTGTGCATGCGTGCATGCGTGTGTGTGTGTGTGTGTGTTTGCTTGTATGGGCATTACATGTTTGTCTTTCTGTTTAAACTCATATACTTTACCTTATACGTATACTTTTTCTTCATGGTAAATAAATATGCAAGTAAACAATGAGCAAGGTCAGATCTACAGTTTTCTTATTTATACCTTGTGTAGCTTGAAAAGCACCTTTTATTCCAAATCTGTTAGAGATTATTAGTGGGTGGACTGGACAGTAAAATAAATAATACTACTAGGGCCGTAAATAATGATAATTTCCATTACGGGTTCATCTGTTGTGATTTTCTTTTCAATTAACCAATCTGTCCATCACAAGTTCCTCAAAGGCCAATGTATTTGACATATTTGTCTTTTTTGACCAACAGTCCATTACCCAAAAATATTCAAATTCCAATGATATGAAACCGAAGAGCTGCAAAATCTCATCATGCACAGGCTGGGACCAGCAGACGTTTGGCATTTTTGCTTCCTCATTGACGGTTAATCAATTCCAAGGATTGCTGTCAGCGCATCAACTCAATCCCTCAATTAGTCGGTTATTTTATTGACAGTACATAATACAAATGATCCCTTCAGGGTTCTGAAATGAAGATGTGCCAGCGGGGCCAGATCCAGCAGACTGATGCGGGTCTAAAACAGAGCAAACTCAGCCGTAAAGTCAGATTTTAAATGCAGTAATACATCACTGGGTCGGTGTAGTGTGGGTACTCGGAGTGATGCGTTTGGCAAGCTGCAGCAGATGTGTACATGACTGGAATGTGTCAGAGCAGCAAGTTCGTGTGGGCTTGGTGTGGAGGTACAGGCTGGGATTGCACCAGTAGGCCTACGTGCTGTCAAAAGGGCCAACACGCATCAGTTTGGACTGAAGCCGCCGTCAGCCATTATTTTAGCGTCATGTCCTTGCCAAAGATACCTGAGGAAATGTCGAGTAAACGGCGCCTGGGCTGGGAGGTTCTTCTCGTCGGGTGGCAGCATGAAGTCCGCAGAGCAGTAAGACTCGAGGCAGCTTCGTTGTCCGATGAGAAGTGACTGAATTTCGACGCGTGTAGTCGAAAAACCAGTGTGAAGTACCCAGACATACGGTTTTACAGATGCAAATCAGTTCAAACCTATTTTTATCTCCACGCTCACCTGAAAGTTTTTGTGTTTCCTGCTGCAAGAAGACGCTGAGTAAGTTTCAGGGTAAACTCCGTCTCTTTAGAGCCGCACTAATCAATATTTTTATTTTGAAAAAGTGGTAAAGCGTAGTCTGTTTTTCCCCAGTGACACTAGCTGCTAATCTAGCTTTGGATTTGTAGGAAGATGTATTTTTCGAGTTTACATGGAGCTTCCAGTCTTTGTGCTAAGCTAATCACATCCAGGACCTATCTCTGCACTGGACACACAGAGATGAAACTGATAACGATTTTTTTGTTTGTTGGTTTGATTGTATGTGTGACAGGAAACAAGTGGAATTTCACAAAACGTATTTTATGCTCATGTCAGCTGTTGTTTCCGTTCCTTTAAAGGAAGGAACTTTTTGCTAGTTAGACCCCGAAAGTTGATTCCAGAGTGTCTCTTTTTGCAGGGATGGTCTGGTTGTCTGGTCGACCTGACTAGTGGTTTGAAAGATACAGAACTGGATCTACAGGGCCTGTTAAGTTTGAGAGTTGGTGTGTGTGTGTGTGTGTGTGTGTGTGTGTGTGTGTGTGTGTGTGTGTGTGTGTGTGTGTGTGTGTGTGTGTGTGTGTGTGTGTGTGTGTGTCAGTGAGCAGAATGGGCTGCCAGATCTGCCATTGCTGCCATAGGCCTGACAGGATGACAGCTGTCACCAAGGAAATAGAGAGAGGAGGAGGAGAGAGGAGAGACACAGCCTCAGGGGAACACACACACACACACTCTCTCCCTCTTTCTCTCAGACATGGGCTAGAAGAGAGAGTGTGTGTGTGTGTGTGTGTGTGTGTGTGTGTGTGTGTGTGTGTGTGTGTGCATATGTATTTTAGCACATTTGTGTGTGCAGCCATGTTTGTTTGTAAGCAACACAAGTATAATTGGTTTGTGTTTCAGTAATGTACACACTTATCTTCAGATCAGCAATTACAGTATGGGTATTGAAAAGGAACAAAGGGACAGTGTTGGTATGTGTTTACAGTGTGTGTGTGTGTGTGTGTGTGTGTGTGTGTGTTTGCACGTGCTTCCCCTGTGTACGTGTTTGTGTGTGTTCTATGTATTGAGTTTGGTCTGGTTCATTAGTTTATATTGTAAAATCGATGTTGCCCATTGTGGTACAACCTGCCTTTGTTCTTGTATTCGGCAATAAGCCGCCGTGTGTATCTGTGTGTGTGTGTGAGTGTGTGTGTGTGTGCGTGCATGTGTACATGCGTGTTTGCGTGTGCGTGTGCCCGGTAATAGTGACCCCGGGGAGCGATTTCTGACTTGGAGGGGGTGTGGTGGGGGCCCCTTAAGTGACCTGGAAAGCAGACCCATCCATCAGCTATTTCTCCTCTCAATCCTTTCGTTCCCTCTCTGTTGTCTTTTTTCTCTCCTCTGTAGGGCTATTACAGCAATCACTGCTCTTAAAGCTGCAGCCAGGACCTCTGTGTGTTTAAGCGAGTGTGTGTGTGTGCGCCTGTGTGCGTGTGTTTGTGAACGTTCGGGAGGTTATGTGTGTTTAACCCAGGCTGGCTGGCCCGGCTAAGACTAATGGTCTCAGTAAGATGGAGGGGAGAGTGAGCCAGAGGGAAAGCGGAGAGGACAGGAGACGAAAGAGTGAAGACAGACTGAGGAGTGAGGACGGGGATGGGTGGATGCAAAGGGAGGAAGGTGGCGTCCAGACAAGCAAAGGAGAGCGCTTTACTGCAGAGTAAACTCGCCTGCGCGTGGTTACTCTTACCCTTCATTTGTTCCCTTTCAGCCTGACCAAGATTTTTCTGCTTTTAATTTTAGATTAAAGCTCAGATTCGGATTTAAGGTAAGGCTGCAACTGCTGATTATTTCATTAGGGATTAACAGGACTGATCCTGATCCCAGAGTTTCCCTCCAGATACTAATTCTGATATCTAAACCTACCGATTTAACACCAGCGCCCCCTTTTTTTTCCCCCTCTCAGTTCAAACCAATTTAGAGCGTTTTACGTTTAAGGTGACGCGAGGCCGTGGCGCATCACGTCACCCGCCTGTCACCGAACGGAGGGATGCGGTTGGGCGTGGTCACACGTGTGCGGTGTTCCACCCGCAGAAAGCACGCCCAGCGGTGATGCCACGGTGTACTCGCAGTGCCCGGAGCACGCCGCTGCGTCGATGCCGAAAGGTGAGAGGCACTGGAAGGCGGAAAAAACAGGGTTTTTAGCCGCTATTCAGTTTGCTGCGCTTGGCTGCCAATACTATGAGAGATTACTTGTAGAAGACACCGCCCTTCAGACTCTTTGAATGCCGAGTATCACTCTTACTGGGGCACTGTGTACTGTAATGTGGATCAAGTCCGGCCTGTACCCGATCCGCCTAATGAGATCAGTATCAGCCCCGATACCAATCCACTGTAGCAGATCAGTACATCACCGTCGCCACTGAATAACCTATTGATTTTTTTGGATCAATCATTTACCCATTATAACTTTCTGAAATCGTGAAAACTTCTCAAAACAAGGTCTCAGAGCTCAAGTAGAAGTCGTCAGGTTGCTTGTTTTGTATGACCGGCGGTCCAACCCCAAATATAGTCAACCCGCAAAGACATAGAACAAAGAATAAGACAGAGACAAACTGTTCAATTTTTTTCATTTTTGTTTTATAAATGACGCTTATTAATGTTTCATTAATTATCCAAATTGTTGATTCATTTTCTGTCAGTTGACTAATTGTTTCGGCACTGATTAGAAAGGAAAATCCACCTTGAAAAGTGAATCGCGCAGAATGTTTGTCATCTGTGCAGCTCAGGTTTAATAGGTGTATTCGAAAGAGTTTGTCCATAAACAAACCACCGGGGAAGCAGAGTGGAGAGATGTTTTTCCTCTGGCCACAAATCCTGGAGCTGCGGTGAATAATGGAACGACTCCCAGGACACTGGGACAGCAGCCGGGGGGGCGTTTTCTCATTCACAGCTGGAAGTCACACATTCGAATGAAACTCATTTGGATGGGATACCTGAAGCAAGAATTTCTTTGAGCTCAGGTATTCAGTGACTAATTTAATATCAGCGGAATGGCCTCCAAAAAGTGTCACATCACATATCACATTAATTCATATCGTGACGCTTGGATTTGCAGCTTAAGGAGGCGGTTGACCGTCGTTGTAGATATTGAATTGATTGTCAAAAATCACACACAGCAGTGTGTAAATAAGGTATTATGGTGCATTCAGGTACCATGTGAAGTGAATTTTCATATTGCTTCATTTGACCTATGACTGTGTTTACATAACAGCTGTCGAAGGCAGCAGCAATCGCCCAGCAGCTTTAAGAAAAAGAAAGGAAGCACTGCGGATCAGGAATATACAGATTTGTTGCTGTGCTTTCTCATGTTTTTTCTGCCCGTGACAAATGTTAGTTTGTTTTGAAAAATAATGAATGTCTGCAACCTCCAGCCTTCCTCAAAAAGGGTGAAATAGTGAGAAAAGAGGACGTGTAAATCATGGTTAGGTGTGACAGTGTGCTTTTCTGCTGTCGAGCAGGGGGTCTTTTTTTTTTTTTTTGAGCCGCTCAAGTCATAGAAATTATTTATATACAGTCCTGATATTGGCCTTTTTATTATTGTCCACCTCTGATATGAGTTTGATTGACTACACAGGCGCTGTTCTCTGACTGAGGACACCCCGCACTGTACTGTTAGTCGACTGTAAAGACATTTTGATCAGATTTCCACAAAGAGTCATCGGCGACAAATCCTTTCCAAAAGCCCCACGTCTCGCCAGCTCCATTGTGAACCAATGAGGCGGGGTCAAATCACGTGAGCCGCGGCGCTACAGCATCAAGCCGGGAAGGTACCAATCGGAATCAGGATCACGTTTCATTCACCCAGCGTGTTGCATCCTGCGAGGAGGGGGGGGGGTTAAAAAGAGATGATTAATCAGGGGGTTTGCTGCGTGCGAGTGTTGGCGCGCGCATGTGCGTGCGTGTGAGCGTGTGTGTGCGTGTGTGTGTGTGTGAGAGAGAAGGGTGAGTTGGGGTCTGGCATCCAAGCGGCAAGGTAATGAGCGGAGCCACAGTGTGTGTGGACCTCTAGCCTCTGCAGTGGAGAGGAGGGGGGCATGAGTGGAATACAGAGAGACGCCGTTTCTCCCGCTGATGGCTCTGTTGGTTATGGATGAAACAACCCCAGCCTCTTTCAGAGGCAGCCCGGCGATGCACTGTGGGAAGCTGGGTTTATTTCTCTCATCGGCAGAAAGGATATGGACTGGTGTGCATGGTCACGAATCACATGCTCCTTTACCGCTAAAAGGAAAAATGGAGAGTTTTATGTTTTTGTTTTTGGCTCGAAAAAACAATAATAATTCTATTCAATTCAATTTTATTTATACAGCGCCAAATCATAACAGAGGTTACCTCAGGGCACTTTTCACATAGAGCAGGTCTAGACCGGGCTCTTTATAGGTACATTTACAGAGACCCAACATTCCTCCATTAACAAGCACTTGGCGACAAAGGCAAGGAAAAGCCGCCTCTTAACAGGTAGAAACCTTGAACAGAACCAAGTGGGCGGCTGTGTGAACATAGCAAAATAGGGGTTCCACATAAAGATGTGTAATAATAATGAGACTAATAATAAAACTAATAATTATAATAATAGGGAGAGTAATAATAATAGTAATAAGACTAAATATAATAATAATAACGGTAATCATAATAATTGTAGCAGTGGGTGTTGAGCGGGATCATGGGGTCAGCGAGTGGTTTGCGGTCACAGACAGAAATACCTGCAGAAAGCGTCAGGAGGAGAGAGGAGAGAGACAAGAAAGCTCAAAACTACGGGAGAGAGAAGAAGTCAGGTTATAAATGATGAAAATAAACCTAGAAAAAGTCATGTAATCACACCTGATGGAATGGATGAATTGAGGAATTGAATTTCATCAGCAAAATAAAAACAAAAGTACAAAATTTTGCTTTGTCTTGGCATTACGGGGAGTTGCAGTGGGACAGGCACAGCAGCAGCGCAGCACTGCTTTTGCTCTGGGTAGATTTAAACTTACAGGTGAATAGCTCCAACATTACGAGAGTTTCAGGCGAAACTGGGGAGCCAATAAAAAGCTCTGAATCCCCTACGCTTCCCCATCCGGTTTCACTTTGCTCCGATAAAATACATTCCTCGTAAAACTATGCAACGCCGCCAGTGCTCACCTGTTCGTGGCTCTATTCTTACGTCATGTCTACACAGACGGCGTAGCGCGAGCAGCACGTTAGCGCAGCGGCAGCCTCGTGTCGTCTGAATTCCGCCAGTCCGATGGTGGCGTGTGATTTGTGATGACTGCGGTGAAGCCTTTCTGAATGGGCCGATCAAACTGCCACTGTTTATTTCCAGGTTGTTTAACAACCTGCTGATGTATAGATCAGTGGGGAAAGTCACTCAGTGTTTACGACTCCGCTTCGTGAAATAAGGAGCTATGTATGGCTCTAGTATCTCCAAGATAATAACACAGAGCAGTGGATTTATGTATGGAAGATAGAAAAGGGCCATGGATCAGATATGGAAAAATGAAGACAGGACATGGTTGGAGGAAGCACTGCATTGGAAAGATGTCAATCCCTCCACCCCCGTCCAAACCCGCTCATCATGCGTGAGGGCTATTTGGGAGATTGCGAGATGCAAACAAAGCTGGAGAACAGGTCACCCCGGGTGATTAGTCCGCATCCACAACGCCGGGGGTCACAGAGGAAGTTTGAGTTCACGCAAGAGGGATCCGTTGGAGGGGAGAATGCGGTGTTATTAAGTCCCCCTGCCTGTTCTGATCTGTTCCCACTTGACATTACCAGAAGAAAATGACATGCTTTTAGCAGTGGCTGCTCATATAAGAGGGTTACCTCTGCCATTTAGAGGCAAGAGCTGGTGGGAGCTGACAGGAGCCCCGGTTCTCAAGAATAACCTGGTTTAGAAGATGGAAGAGAAGGAGGGAGAGATGGAGGGAGGGAGGAAGAGAGGATGAGGCGCTGCTTTACTCTCTTCCTACAAAAGAAGAGGTGATGTGCCGCAGACCTTCTGCATCTCAAAAAGAACAGAATGACTTTTTTCTTTTCTAAGTGCATGTATCCATGAGTATCTTCATGAATAGTTTCTTTAACCTAACGCCCACCTATTATCTTGTCAGAACTTCCATAGACAAATTAATTGATTCCCGTAACCCCTGATTGTAATCTTGAAGCTGCAATGTAGAGAGATTTCAGCCGCTGATGCCAGCCTAAGGTAACTGTTGTAAAACCATCTGAACCTCGCTTCAGAGAAATCCTGTAAGGGCGATTGGCATTTAATGTCAAGGACAAGTGTTTTTTTTTTTACTAACCTGACCAAACTGCAAAGGCTTAGAGAAGAAATTAATTATATACATTGTGAGTCCAGGTTTCTCAGGACAAGCACCCACTCACTGATTATCAAGAAACTTTGAGAAACTTTAGATGCCGATACTTAAATTTTGATGAATCACCATCTGTAGGTGGAGTTTACCTGTGAGGGTTATCGACACACGAGGAAGTTGCATTTGAAAACGTTTCAACCCAGAACTCAAATCCTACCCCTAAAACAACCCATTTTGAGGATCATCCTCACTAGGATTTCCCTCATTTCTCTCTACTGTTTTTTTTCCCTCTCTTAGTCTGAATTTAGAGGAACACACCGCTTCAATCAATCCCGGTCCTAATTAGGCCTCTGCCTCACCTCACCTGGCGTATTGATGGCACAGCCGCCTAAAAAGGCTCCTGTGGTTGTTTTCCCTCTACTTCAAAAGCTGTCTCCCCACAGACCACCCCACCACGATTTAGCGGTTGGTCCTTAGGTTTGTTTGTCCTCTGTTTTGTTTAGTTATTAAAGTTGTCACACTCCGTTTGGATCAAAGCGGCTCCAGGAGCGGCACAAATTAACGTCCTAAATATTAGTGGTGACACCTCGTTAATGGGATGTAACGTTGTCGGAGGGGAAGCGGGAAGCTAACGTGAGGCGAGGAGGCTTTTGTGTCCCGGGCATGGTTGTATATTTCAGTGGATGTGGATCCCTGGCGGCAGCATTTACATTATGTCGAGTTGTGGTTTTGGTCGGCGGAGGGCTAGTGGTGTGCATTTGGCAGCGGTGGTTGTAATTACGAGCGTTGGCTGGGTGCTGCAAGACATTTTGCAGGTTGTCAGGCAGTGTGTGTGCGGGTGAAATGTGATTGACGGCGAGTGGGCACAGCGGTGGGCATTGTGGCGGATGTGGTCGGCTGAGATTGGCAGACAGCTCTGTGTAAGTGGTCCTCAGACTGGCAGACATTATAGCCTTTTGTGGTTCTCTGGGGTTCTTTCACACAAGTATAGTGTGTCCTTGAGTGTGTGCATCACCACTTTGATCCCTCTGAGGTGGTTGGTTCCCTCTCAGAATCTTTAGCAAGGCACACAGATGTTATAACACTCACAGACCGATGGATGGATGGTTGTGTTTACCTACTCACGAGTGTGTTTGAACTGACTCGGGGCCAAAGCCGCTCACGCATCGTTCCTCGGTGTGAGCGCCCAAACGCTCCACAGACATACGCCGAAGACACACACTAATGAGACAAGTTCCATAGTTCCAGAGGTTTCTGTTTTAATGAGAAGGCCGCTGCTTCTCACCTCCAGTGGTGAACAACAACAACAACAAATCACAAAGCTCACTGAACTCTTCCTACGTCTGTGTGTGAGTGCAACTTTATGTTGCGAGGTTGTCTTGCATCCCACATTTGCCTAGCTCGGGGCGCTTGTTAGTATTATTGTCAAATTCCTTCAAGAACGCACATGCACACACCCGCAGGCGCATACACACACGGAGCCACACACAGATGCTCACAGCCAAATCCAATCTCAGCTGGCCAGACTGACAGTGAAGGTTTTCAATGCAGCTGTTGTTGGCTAGTCGCTCTACACGTGCTCAAATTGCACACACGCTTAATCATGAAATACTCTCCTGCAACAAATACCAAAATGCACGGAGCTTTGAGGAGTGTGTATGTTCGTGTGAAACGAAGGCCGGAGGGAGCGGTGACGCTGCAGTTAGCATTAGCCTCCTTTGCCGTTCCCACCACACGGCTGTCAGCCTGCGCTTAGCTTAGCGTCTTCAGCTGCAGAGGATTAGCATGCAGCACTAGCTGGCGCTGCGAGCTGAGCCTCCGTCTCCGATTAGGCGTGATGCATTTGAAGCCTTCACAAGGAGAGAGGACGGCACAGACTCCGCCGCGCGGCATATCGGCTCATTGTATTAAGCGGCGTGTGTGTGTGTGTGTGTGTGCGGGATTTTTAAACAGCCTACACAAGTCCTCAGCAGCAGAAAGGAGGCATTTACACAGCAGCACGGTGTCAACTTCTGGTTTTGCATATTTTTTATACCGGTCTAACTTAATTTACAGAGATGTACCCGAATTATATTACACCTCTTCAGTGGTTTTCAAATGAATACAGCTTGTTTTATAGGAGAGCCGTCTGCAGTGCTAAGAACAGCTTCATTTCTTGTAACTGGTGGATCATTGGCTTTGGTGACACACTATATGGCAAAAAGTATAGCAAACATTACACCTGTATGCAATTGTTGAACATATCATTCCAAAACAATGGGCATTTAAACAAGATTTCGGAACCTGGCAGCAGGGATTTTTCTCCAATTTTGCTCCAATATCGCCAACTGACGTTGGGCAGTGAGGTCTCGCTTGCCGTTTCAGTTCATCCCAAAGGTGTTGGATGGGGTTGGGGTCAGGATTCTGTGCGGGCCAGTCAGATTCTTCCACACCAAACCCTCTGAAACCTATTCCTTTATGGACCTATTGACTTCATCTTTCATAAGATTAAGTGCAATTTCCTGTCTCTGACCATAGGTGATGAATAGCCTTGAGAAGAAAGAATGTACTTATTCTGTCCGAAGACGGAGGGGATAAGTTGTTAATGAAACACAGCATATGACCTGGTCCAGGAGGTGGGGATGTCCATCCACCCTCAGTGTTGATTCGTCAACTAAATTAGCTAATATGAAGAGGGATTGTTGTGCAATCCTGGTCCACTAGCATTAGCTCCAATTAATGAAAATTCGAACTTTTAGCCGCTTTAAATATAAAGTCTCTGACTTTTATTTAGGAGGTTTTAGGAGGAAGATTAAGGTAAAATTTTAACAAAATATGGTTATTGAATGGCCTACTGTTTCAATAAGGAAATACAGTAACCGTCACCAAAAATTTATCAGTAACAATAACCCTTTAATTTTACCTGTGGGCAATACGAATCAACAACAACAGAAATTTTCCCCTATTTTCCCATGGGGTCAGATGTTATCACATGGGGCTTGTCGGCTGGCTGAGGTCCTTGACATGAAAATATTTCCAGACCTCTTGCTCTAGACCAGATTTTTGCACACCGCCCCCACCCTTCGGTTGAATGAAGCCCATGCTACAGGAACTGATGGCGGAGCCTGTGAGTATGCTGTTATGGAAATGGGTGTTTAGTCTGTCTCGAGACTCCGGGGAACATCAGAGGCATCCCAGAAGTCAGCGCAAACCTTTTGGGGAAGAGAGTGCATTGCGACAGGTTCCCCGAGTGCTCATTATGGAGAATGTTGGTCCGTGAAACAGGCCAAAACTCTAAAACACACATACACATACAAGCCAGGTGTAGGCAGGAATTATCTCTGTGTCACATGGTTCAATCACATACTGGACGACAGTGGCGAGTCAACAGATCGAGATATGGGACTTCATCATGTTTTAGCATATGGAATATGTAAGATTGAGCATTTACACAACCATAGGGGTGCAAGAAGATCAAACACAAGTTTCTAACTATGTTTTTAGGCACTAGGCCTGTAGCCGAACTAGAATTTTCAAGTCAAATCCCATTTTATCTGCTTGTGGTTCCTGCTTCTCTGTTTTATGTGGATGTATTTTTATCTGTACACCTCACCTAGAGCTGTAATAAATTCCTAGCTGCTGCCTAATCACACCACAGTCTAGCGCACCTTGAAGAGCGGCAACACCAAGACCAAACTCCTGTAACAGTCTTCAACTCAACCCCTTTATATTTGGAGACACATTTTAATTAAGGCTGGGAAAATTATTTTAACTTTCCATCACTCTCCTCTCTTTTTCCAGTACGGCTAACGTTTGTGGTTCGGGACATTTTGAAGGTCGTAAAACCGGCTGCTGGCCTATGGAGTTCTTTGTGCAGTGACACAGCAAAAAAGAAGTCTGATGTGCCAACTGACAACATGTGCTGTGAATGAAGGCATATTCGAATGATGATTTTAATCGTTACTCTTTAGGTGGCAGCCGTGTAAGCTATGATGAAAGAAGCAGTCAGATCCTTTACTTAAGTACTGTAAAAGCCTTTTAGGCGAGCATTCGGGAACAAAGTTTCATCTAACATCAGTGCGCTACATCTGATAATTTATCCACCTGTAATATCTTTCCATTGGAAATCCACTTGAAATGTAAATGGCATAAACAGTTTTCACAGTTTGTGGTGAATGATATGATTTGATACGAGTGATACGAGTCTCCAGAGAGAGACTGAAGTGCACGAGGAGGAAAGGGAAAGATGGATGTGTGTGTGCGTGCGTGCGTGCGTGCGTGAGTGTTTGCGTGCGCTGCAGATGAGTAATGGCCTCTGACGTGAATGTCTGTCTATGTCTCGTCCTCCATCCGTTTCATCATTACATGCCATCAATCTCCCCATCTCTCAATCTCCGTGTCAGCTCCCTCTGTTCCCCTTCTCCCCTTCCATCTCCCTCTTTTCCTCGTCCCGTCTTCCTCCCCCTCCCTTTTCCTCTTTAACCCAGACAGGCTAATTTTGCGTCGTCTGCAAAGTCCTTGGGGTGTTTAACTCCTCACCGCCACTTCTCCTTATACTTCCTCCCTCTGTGCTGAAGCCCTGGTCTGTCTCTCACCTGAGCCCCGGTTTAATCTCACCGTGAGAGCAGCGCTCACACACTCGTGAACACGCGCTCGATCATTCACTCTTCTAACACTTTCACACACACACACACACACACACCAGCTCTCAAACACACATGAACATGCACGCACAAACTCAAAAGGAGCTGTCAAGAGTAATGGTGTTTAGTGTAATTTACTGTACTGCAGTTGTAGCCTCTGCTTTTTCAATAGGAATCATTATAGAGATTACATAATGGGGGTAATTTTTCTTCTGCCGTATACAGCACTGTGATGGCAGTACAAAGTGTTTTGTAGGCAGGAGAAACCCTGTTAGCTGTAGCTGAGAAGTAAATGGGTCCGGTGTAGCCGGGCTAAATCAACGCCCGTTAGCCTCCCTCCCCTCTCTTCAAATCCATGCCTATTACGCTTAACAAACCAGAATGGATCTGGGGTATCGATCTGTTGGCAAGGGAATGCTCTCTTTGTTCACACACACACACACACACATGCACACACGCACACACACAGACACACACACACACACACACAGGAAAGGGAGAAGGCCGTGCTCGTGTCGATGCTTTACTCCAGTATTACGGCATATATTGCCCCCTGCAGTTGTTTTTTTTTTTTTCTCTCCTGCCCTCAACCTAAAGACCTCATCTCCCAAAATGCAGATTGAGACATAACGCCGCGTCGACAGCCTGGTAAAAAAAAAAAAAAAAAAGGCATTTTTTAAATATTCTTAAAGGAATATTCTGCTGAAGAGTTCGTAGCCTGTTCCTTCATGGAGAAAGGCAGCGGTAGTCAGGTTTGGACTTACGGCAGTTGCGGTGGATTCCAACGGAGACCCAAAGGCATCCAACTCTTTTGGTATCAGTTGAAGGGAGGAGGCGGTTTGATTTGGCACGAGGCAGCTTTGTTCAAACTCTATTAAATGGTTTGAATGAATTTGCATGCTCCTGCAGCATCTGGTCACCTTTGAGAATTCTCTACTTTCCCAGGGAATGACAGTTTTTAATGTTTTAGTGCATAAATATTTCAGTGGCGTAAAATGTCAACAGTAAACATTCGGTTTTCCAACTTTCAGTAATCACAGATGGAGCTATCCATTGTAGAAGAAGCAGAAATTCAAATTTGTCCACCGTCATTAGCCTCAAACCAACCATAGTCAAATGGAACCATAAGATTTGTCTTGTTTTGACTCTGAGCGTAGCATGTTAGCTTGTCTGTGACTGAAATCTCCCCCTTCTCGATTGAGCAGTTCAAGTCCTCCCTACTTTTCCAACGTGTGCGTTTTACGTGTAGGATCTGGGGAAAAAAATGGGATCCTCGTGTGTGAACCGGTTAACAACAGAAACATGAGTGTAAGTGACTGTAACCTGTGAAAATCCATTATTAAATTTGTGAGTCAGTCAGTTTGTTCCTAAAAAGACTTCAGACGCACTCCTGGCTTAAGCAAGAATTCAATTTGCAAATTTAAAAGGGTGCAACAAAAAAGTAATTTGGGGATTATTACAAATTAATGTTACCACTGAGCGCAGCAAAGTCATAATATCGCTTCTGAAATTAGTGATAAATAATGTGTAATACTGCCAGGTTCCGGTATGATGGAGTAATTGACTCTCCTCTGTGGTGCTCCGAGGTCATTACCTCCCCAGTGATGATTCATGGGCTCTCTAATTGCCCTGACATCATCCATGTTGCATACACACACTGTCTCCTTAACGCACGCACACTTCACTTCCTCTCTTGGCTCAGTAGCAGGTGAGGCTGCCAATATTGTGTTTACATTAAATGTGTGTAATTTGATAAACCCTGAGAAGGAGCCCGCTCCAGCATCAATATGGCCGCGCAGGTGTATAACCTTGACTCCTCACCCAGCATGGCTATTCATAGGCCATTAATTAGAGCAGGATCCTGCTAATTAACACACAGGCACACTTACTTTCTGTCTGGCACACACACACACACACACACACACACTCCTACACGCTCTTCTTCCCCCTGCACTCCACTCTCTTCACGTTTGAGTTCCGTTTAATGCACCCTGTTTGATTTGCCCTACTAAAGTAATGAGTTTGGAAAGCAGACAAAAATTCTGAAGTGTGTTTTGGAGGAGCCTCGGGATAATTTGAAGTCCTGGGGCTGGGAGTAGAAGTACGCTTGCTTGCTCACACCCACACTCCTGCACTTTTGCACGCACACAGGCGTGGAAATACACACTTGCGAGCACAACTGTGCCTTGTCGTTTGTCTAGTGTATTATGTGTATATCTTCACAGCAGAGTGAGAGGTTTTACGCATTTTTAGATGTTTTTCAGAGGAGCCAAGCAAAATAAAAAAATCTGAGAAATCTGAGAAAACAAGTGTTTCTGTTACCTAGAGTGTTTCATTCAGAAAAGCAGTATTAGCTCAACTCAAGTCTCCAGTCTCGTTAAAACAAGTCACGAGTCGAGTGTCAAGTCAGTCAAGACCCCTTCGAGTCGATTCTCAAGTCTTGCTAAAAACAAGTCACAAGTCAAGTCTCACATCAGTCGAGATGTGTCTGAGTCAAGTCTTGAGTCTTCTCAAAACAAGTCTTTCGTCAGTTGTGGGAAGCGCAAAAAAAAAAAAGTCCAAGTTTCGCCTAAACAAGTCTCGAATCAAGCCTCAAGTCCATCGAGACGAATACAAATCTTGTTAAAACAAATCCAAGTCAAGTCTCAAATTCCTGAGAACAGGCGTCAAGTCAATCATTTCAAGTCCAAAAGAAATCTCCAGTTCTGTCAAAACAAGTCCTGAGCTACGTCTCAAATCAGTCATGACAAGTTGAGACAGGTCCAAACAAATCTAGGTAAAGTCTTCAGCTCCACCTGGTTCCACTCTTAATTTGACCATTATGTGCTCACGAAAGTGTGACAGATTTTCAAATTTAGCCTTCAGCAGATGAAGATTAGGAGTTTAACCTATAAACAATGTATTCAAAGTAGATTAACAGACAAAAACAGATTTGCCAAAGCTGTTTAACAAGTCAAAGCAGCTTATTCAGAACAGGTAAAAAGATAAAGACAGCTTTTTCAGAATTAAGAGATAAAGAAGGGTGCAGTAGATTAGGCCTAATAAAACAGAACACCATTTATGCTACAGAGCCAAATCTTGTTGTCTAAACAACAACAGCTGTGACTATGGAGCTCACAAATAGCGCCGCAGCATTTTCACATGCCAAAAAAAATTTGCCAGTTACATTACAAGCACTTAGGAGCTGGATCAGCGCCGCTGCACACTTCCCTCATGTGGTTAACGTGGAAACACACGAGCTAGCATCCACTCAGGCTGCGAGATACCGACAATCCCAAACTGTCCCACCAGAGGAAAGCACTGCCGGGCCCCCACAAATTGCAAGATTTCAAACATCAAGCGAAAAGTCAATTGCGAACAAATGATGTATTTGGCTGAATCCAGGCCAGACAGAGGTTGAGTTATGAAGGGAAATAGGATGCAGATGAGCCATCCTCCATCTCCTTCTCCTCTTCTTCTTCCTCGTCAGCATTCAAACCTCATCGTGAAGCAATATGATGCTGCGGTTTATGTTAGCCTGCAGGAAGAGAGAGACAGACAAACAAGGATGAAGTGGGAAAAAGTAGGTGATGGGTGAGGGTTGAGCAGCAGCGCGAGAGAGGGAGAGAGACAGAGATGGTTCATTAAACATTTAGAGGGATGGAGAGCAGACAGGCCTCTCCATTTCTCTCCTCTCACTGTTCAGGAGATTGGAGATTGAATGTAGGTCTGGCTTTGCACCGAAATACACCACCGTTTGTGCACCGTGTAATCCCGGGTGTGTGTGTGTGTGTGTGTGTGTGTGTGTGTGTGTGTGTGTTCGCACATCTATGTTTGTGCTTTTCTACCACACTGAAATCTCTGCTTGTCCCCACAGGTCTAGATAATGGCTCGAAAATGTAACCGCATGACCCTAAATATAGCAACCTCAGTCGTGCTGTAGCGCTGCACTTAATCCCTGTATCACAACACACACACACACACACGCGCGCATGCAAAGACAAACACGCAGAGTAATGCAATTCCAAGGTTAGCCAAAGGAATTACATGATAGTCGAGCTTACCCGCAGTGTATCTGCCTCTCCATATAAACTGGAGTGTATTTACCCTTGTACACACCTCTGTGTATTGTCCCTTTTAGCACGGTTCTCACTCATGCATCCTAATGGCCCCAGAGAGCCAGAGAGTCTCTGCTGTCTGTTATTAGTGAGCAGCACAGATCAATAGGCTCTGGGACTGCGGCGCTAGCCTGTTAGCGCGTCCCCATTCAGACCCGCTGAGGCGTGGCTAACACCGCGGCTAAAGTGCTTGCTAGTATAAAGTCTCTGAAGTGGGGAGGCGCACCTGTACCCACCCCGCTTCTACAGATGTGAAGCTAAGCTCCGGAGATAGTGACGAGTGAGAAGGCGACCGTGGACAAGAGATGAGACGTCAGAAAACGGGGCTTTGAATGTGGTATTGTTTTGGTCCCGTGGGTGGGTGTTAAAGGGCAGCTTCGCTCGATCTACCAATAAAAACAAAAACAACAAAAAAATATTTTTCTCACTTACGTCTAGTGATATCTAGCCATGCAGATGGTCTCGGTTTTATTTGTCAGCCTTTGAGATATCTGTCTGTGAGATTGCAGCTGTCACAGCAACACAAAGTAGGTAAAAAGGAATTTCATTTGTTGTTCTCAGAGCATTGACAACTCGCACTCAAAAGAATTTAACAACAGCTTTCCAAAAGCAGTGTCCCTGATAATCCACAGACCTCACTGGTGAACAGTTTTCAAGGGGGCCTTTTTTTGTTCTGTAGAAAGCATTTTCAGTGAGAGTTAATAAAAATAAAAGCCTTGCATGGCTAGGTGCAGGTCCACGATAAGCTGGGAAAAGGTTTTTTTTGTATTTGTTGCCAACCAATCCTTTAAACCTGCATTCATCGATATTTTTCACATTAGCCTCGACTCAGATGACTCTCTGGTCGCTCATGGTACCGAAATTGTGAAGAATCATTGTCCAACTCTGCAGTTTCACGGAGCTCTGTAGCCTCTTTTACCTCATTGTTTCGGTTTTGTGGCACGTTTAAAGTGCGGTTCGGCGTCACCACTCTCGCGGACCCTGTTGCTAGCTTAGCGAGGCATTTAGCAGTTTAAGAGTCAGATGTATTCTCAGGGGTTACAGGAGAACGAAACAGGCCTAAAAGGAGAGTTAATGTCGGACTTCGTTTCTCCAGGTGGACAGAAACATAGCTCCGAATAAATGAAAACATCGAAACATGAAAGTAGGCACCTGTTTGCTAACACATTTTTAAAAAATCTCTTGTTTTGGTGTTTCTCTGCCTTCTAGTGGCCACCAAGCTTTATAGACTGGATACTGAGTTATCACTGAATCGTTCATCACATACATGATACGTGTTTATTGTAGTATTGACCAGTACAGCACTGGTTGCGTGTGGGAGGGCCGCTGAATTGATTAACTGCAGCTTTTTATTTGAATTGACAAATATGCACCGAAACCTGTCTTATTATTATGGTACGGATCCATTATAATGTGAGAAACGGTATTATTGTTCCCTCGGTGCGAGTGTCTCTCGGCTGCCCAACTGCTTTTTCAGAGGCTTTCAGCTTTGACATGAATACAGTTCTGGAAAAAAAAAAAGAAATGCTGACTTAAAACAAGACAAAAAGATAAACCCGATTTAAAGATACCTAATATCAGCTCGAAATATCCTCTAGATACAGTCTAAAAAGTGCCACTTTTGGCCCTCAAAAACCCATATCGGTCAAACCTTTGTGTTGATTTGACAGTGTTCCCGTCTGGGATCTCGCAGAGACACTGGGCTCTATGCGCGCACACACACACACACACACACACACGTACACACACACACACACACACACACACACACACACACACACACACACAGAAGCATAATCAGACGATTCCTCTCCCTCTCTCCACTCCATCACCATATGTCAGCATATGGCTCCCTCCTCAGAGAGGCTGTTGAACAGACTGATCCGGGTTTGATTTTGCTCTGGAGGTCCTGACCTGGGATGGAGGGCAGAAAGGAAAGGAAAAGGGCAAAAAAAAACTGAAATAGGAAAGAAGAAAGAAAAGTGGAAAAACGGGGGGGGGGGGACGTTTGTCCCTCCAAACAGCTGTCAGACAGAACTCTCGCCCATTGACCGACCTGATGCTGTTGTCTGGGTTGTTACTGTCAGGCGCACACACGCTCTTCAACCACTCACAGCGCATGCGCATGTGCGTGCGTGCGCGCGTGTGTTACGACACATACAAACATATTATGGCCATCTGCTCCAGCGCTAATTGGTATGCATGACAATGTTTTTCCAACCCATAAAACCTAATGAAAACGAACACCCCACCCGCCCTAATATCCCTTAATGCTATCACCCGCTCCCTGCCCCATCCCCCGTCTACCCTTACCCGTCCTCCGGTGCAACATTACGGGCATGATTACGCCGTGGTGGACATTAGCCACCCTTCCTCCCGAGGCACTTTCAGTCAAGGAGGCAGGTTCAAATATCGGAGATGTCCTGCTGCTGTCAGTGGAACTCTGTCAGCCTTCTGAGATCCAGGGCCCTCCTGTGGACTTGGCTCAGAGTGTGAATTGTTATAATTTTATGGAGCACAGGGCTGCAATGTGCAAGTGATTTCCTCCTTAATGCTGACAGCACGCTTAAGGAATCAAGACGAGCAGAGAGGGACAGGAAGAAGGGAGGAAGGTATATAAAACGCAAACGAGGCGATAAATGGATGGAGGATATGAAAGTCAAAAGTACTGAAGGTGGAAACATCATCAGTTAATGAGTAATTAGCAAATTAACCTCAACCTCTTTGTGTTGTGACATGCAAAGTGAGATAATGAAATTCTCTGAAATCAGATTTTGCAGGATTTTGCAGTTGATCAAAGCGAAACCTGAAATGTGCCCTGAAATGTACTCTATAAATCCGTATCAAAAATGAATGGAACAACTACGTGTTCAGTTTCCTAGACTTGTCCCAACGGACTTGAATTTGAGACATGGCTTTACAAGATTTGAGACTTGACTTTGACTTGTCTCAACTAAATTGGACACTTGACCCGGACCTGTCTTTACTGACTCTAAACTTCAATTGATACTTGTTTTGAAAATACTTGGGATCTGTTTTGGACCTTTCACGGCTCACTCAAGACTTGTTTTGAGAAGACTTCAAACTTGGACTTGTCTTGAATGACTTGAGACTTGAATTGAACCCTTTTTTTTAAACAACTCTTCAGACATGACTTGGACTTCTCCCAAAAGACTGCAAAATAAGCTCTGGATCCAGGTGAATCTGGATTTGATTCGGTTTCTTATTGACAGTAAGACTTGACTTGGACTTGTCTGGACTGTCTTGAAAAACTGACGTGAAACCTTTTTTGAAAACACAGATTTGACGTTGACATGCCCTCAAGGACTTCAGACTTGAACAGAGATTTATTTTGATAAGACTTGACTTGGAATTTTTTCAGCTGACTTGAGACTTGGACCAAACCAAACAAAATCAAACAAACTTGAAACTTGACTTAGACATGCCTTCTAGGACCTGAGACTTGACTTGTTATTAGATTTGTCAGGACTTCAGGCTTGACTCGGACCTGTCTTGACTGACTTGAGACTTGACTTGTTACTTGGTTCAGCCAGACTCGAGACTTGCCTTGGATTTGCCCTTTTAGCAACTGAAACTTGAGGTGGACACTTGGTTTGACAAGACTTGAGATTTGCCTTAACACTTGACTTGACACTTTTTCTGACCAAACTTGAGACCTGACATGCACTTGTGCTTGAGGACTCGAGACCTGACTTGACACCACGCAGCTCTGGTAATCTGAGTTTGAAATGCGGTAGGTAATTAGTGTTGGATTTCTTTATTTAGGATATATAATCTCATAAACGTCATACTTCTATTAGATTAAAATCACTGATGTCTGTGTTGATACTGCAACAAAATAGTCTTCCCAGGACCAAAGTGAAAAACCGAAGCGAGTTATAAAAGCAGGAAAAGTGTCAGGAAAAGAAAGAAAACAAGGGATGAGAGGAAAAAACGCAGAGAGAGTAGATGGACGTCACAACAGGAATATGCTGGATGGCCGGGGTGGCTCGGTGCAGTGTGTGTGTTTACGTGTGTGTGTGTGTGTGTGTGTGTGTGTGTGTGTGTGAGACATCACACTGTAGAATGCGTTGTAAACTAGTTGTATTTCGTATTTAAAGGGAGCCTGAGGTGAGACACACAAACATGCTCAGTCGCAACCACCATGAAATGATCTACGAGGGAAATTAAAGTATGAAGAAGAGCTTACAGATGTGCCCTCGCAGAGAAAAGTAACTTCTCAGCGAGGGCTTTTTTTCCTGGGCGACCACACAAACACGCACACGAAAAAAAAACAAAAAACGTCGCCCTTCCTCGCCATCCAATAAAAAGGTTTCCTACGGCTGTCTGGCTCCACCGTGTTCAGCTTCACCTCTTCGCTTTTGCCCCCCGGCATCTCCTCCACTACTACCACCCCAACTACCACTACTACTAGTACTCCTTCCCCTGTGGCCATGTGTGTGCAGAGCAGCATTGGTGGTTTATTAAAGTGTCAAGGGCGGTCTCGCGTTGCCCTCGCAACAGGAACACACCGAGCGCCCTCTCGGAGTGCTGCGCGCGGGCAATTCCTGCAACAGACGGGTGTTTTCTAGTTTTTATTGGCATCATATATAAAAACAGCAGCCTCGCCAAATGCTAACAGGGGCGATATCCAGGCTTTTGTAACCTTTGTGCTGTACACAGCGTGGAGGTGCACCCACAATGGGACATAATTGTGTTGAAGCCAGTTCAACGAATGCACTTGTGTTGCTAAATCAGTGGTGTTTTGTCGTTGGCAGCTGGCCGCTTCTTCCTTCCCCTCTCTCCCTCTCTCGCTCTTTCCCTTTGTCTCTCTGCGTTGCCCTTATCGCGCCATTTTCTGCCTCTAACCTGTGGTTTTTCTGCCCAGTCGTCCCTTTACAGGTGTCACGACCGATGTGCGTGAACACACATGGGTGATTTATTGTTCAAGCAGGGCGCATCAGTGAGGTTTTTCCATGTTGTACAGGTACACAAAATTGAGGAATTACTGTAAAACACACACAAAAACGCAGTCAAAACACGCTGTAAAGGCCCCTTGTGACTTTTTATTGACCTGCGTCCCAAATCTGGATCAGTTTAATTGAACCGGTACCAACCTGATATGATCCCATCCGCTCTTTCTTCTGTTGGTTGGATCAGCATTGTTGGCCCGTTTTGTGGAGAAGCATTAGTCAAATGGGCCATCATCCCCGTCGGCGAGTCAGATGATGACTTTTGGCAGAATGCAGCCGCAGCGCGATGCCAGACAATCAGAGCCATTGCCATTTCATCACACGGTCGCACGCAGACGCACGGGCACACGCGCGGACTCACACCACAAACAAGCTGTTTCTCATTAAGCCCGCAAACATGAGAGATTGACTGAGAGGAACGGTAGGTGATGAAGGAGGAGAGACAGGGAGCTGAAGGCTTTTTCCAGCAAGAGATAAGAGAGCTGGGGTTGGGGGAAAAAAAAAAAAAAAAAAACGGGTGACACACCACAAATCTAATCGAAGAGTCAAGTGAGAGTGTTTGTGGATTCGTTGCGCTGTCATCCAAAGAGACACCCGCCTACCCAACACCCAATACCCCCAGCTACCCTCACCCCATGCCCCTCCGACACTGCTGTTCCCATAGCAACAAGATACGGGAAGGAGGGGGGGGGGGGCGCGGGGGTGAAGAAGAGAAGAAGTGTGCTAAAGATTACCGTGGAATTTTGCTGCTGCTGCTGCCTGGATTTGACCAATCTGGTGTTGAGGCTTTAAGATGCTCTAATTCCTTTCCCCTTCCTTCCCTCTATCACGTGCGCGCACACACACACACACACACACACACACACACACACACACACACACACACACACACACACACACACACACACACAGAATCTCCAGGTCAGGCAGACATGAGCTAGAAAGCATAATTTTAGGGAGATAATTCCAGGAACCGCACTGTCGAAGTAGAAGTAGGAAGAAGTCCGACAAACTAAAGCAGGTTTTTTCCAAAATACAGGCCCCAAAATAGCAAAACATTACGGCCCGAAGCCAGTGTTTGATAAGAATTTTCCCCATGTGGGAGGTTTTTATTTTTAATTTCGGCAGAGGTTGTATGATCACCTCCATCTGTCCGTTTGTAAGCTTGAAAACTTGTTGGCCAGATGTGCATGAAATTCTCTTTGCTCATTCACACTCCCAAGAGGAAGAAGACTGTTGATACTAGTGACCTTATGACCTTTCCTACAGTGCCACCATTAAGCCGTTTTTTTCGATTTTCAAATGAGGAAAATGTCCTTATCCTTTAGTTGTAAAAGGACAGTATATATATATATATATATATTATTTTTTTTTTTTTACCACATTCATGCTCCCAACAGATAAGAATCTATTGATTTTTGGTGGCCTGTTCAAAATTGTACATTTATTTATTAATCAATGGTATCGGAACAACAGTTCAGGTTTTCCTGCCTCATATTAACCCCTGATAAAAGTTACTTTGATGCCGAGGGTACGACAGTGTTGTCCTTTATGTTTTAAAGGACTATACCAGCGGTGGTGCATGTTTTATCCCCTTTCTCTCCACAATGCGCTGTTGTGTTTCAGAGTGATGTGTTTTTCCTACTATTCCAAGCAGCCACTGATTTCCACTTCACAATATACAGTATATTAGTAGATCGGGCTGCACGTGAAAGCTTTTTTCATTATTTTTGAATGTAATGAATACTTCTATTTATTAATTGGCTGGTCTCATTTCACCAAAAAATTTTTGGCGAATTGGTGAAAAGACTTTTTGTGTATAAAATGTCAAAAAGAAAAATAGTGAAAAAATATTTGAGCACTGTATATGTCAAAAATATAATTTGTTCAGTAAGACAAAGAAAAACAGCAAATCAGCAGATTGATTTTCATATCGTACAGAATGGAAACTAGTGGCTGCTAGAATTTGCATAAACACTGGTATAGTCCTTTAATGTACAGTATACAGTTTTCCAAGTGTTTTTTTGGATCAGGAGATCTTCAGTCGCCTGGGTTTCAGATGTGTAAAGTATAGATAGCACTCTTCCGCAGTTCAGCGTTGAGCACTTGGGTAAGCGTGACTCGCCCTAAGTGGATCCCCTCCGCTCATGTGTCAGTGTTCTCCCCCTTGTTGTTTCTCAAGGCTCTCGGGAGCACACGAAATGCACATCTGCTGCGCGCATGCGTGCAAAGGAGGACGGGAAGTTCCTTTTTGCAACTTTAATAACGTACACACACACACGCAGACGGGATATGCCAGGTGTGGGGTTAAGATTTGTACTTGGTTTGAAAGGACGTCATTCATCAAAAAACATGCTGTTTCTTTATGAACTGTGAGGCTGTCTTTCAATGAATCTAAGAAAAAAACCTTCGGCTTGAATAAAAACGCAATAGAGTTATTCAAATACCAGTTTTCATTGTAACTGTTGAGTCTTCCTTTTGAGTTCTCTGCTGGTCTTCAAAAGGAGCAGACCTGTTTAAGAATTATTGATTTTTTTTTTTTTTAAACCAAATTTATTTTTGCCATTTTTAATATGAAAAGAAACGATACATTGGCAGATTGTTGTTGTTGCTGTTTTCATATACAGTAGATTTCTTGTTACTTTAGGTTTTGGTTTTTTTTTAAGTCCTGACAAACACCTTCACAGACTGAATAGCAGGTAAAAAGTTGAACAGAGCTACCTTACATTAGGTGAGGATAATGAACAATAGCACCATACAATATAATTGGGTACAGCCCGATAAATGCAGAATGGCAGTTTTTATTGATACAGTCAAAACCAATCGCCGGCACCTGCAGTGACTGAATTTACAAAATGCATTTAAGCATTTTCATCCCAGGAGACATTTTTTTTCCTTCTCCTGCAAAGTTTTAAATTGTCATTAATTTTCAATAGAATTCAAGTGTCCGTATCAGGACGGCTTTCTTTGCCACATCTAACAAGGCAGCTCCGGAGGAGGCAGTGTGGGCTCCTCGAGTGCATTATACATGCAAGGAAATCTGAGACATGAGAAACGGGCGAAACGAGAGCCATTTCGCTTGTATCCATGTGTGTCGTGCATCAGTGTGTTTTCTCCACTGTGTAAATTTATGTTTGAGTGTAGGTGCGTGTGTGTCTCCTCTCATTAGCGCGTGGCGGTGTGCGGTAGCTCGTTAGCGCAGAGCTAGCTGAGCGTCGGGGCACCGGTGCAGCTTCATTAGCCACTGTGACATTTATCTGATCGTTTCCCCGCGTCGCATTCACTTGCCACGTCTCCATGGAAACCACAAATGTGTATGCACGCGCGCGCACACACACACCCACACACACACACATAAAGGCACTCATACAGTCTCATATAGACTCATCCTTTCAGCTGGTCAGAGTCATTAATAGATGCTAGCTCCACCAAAGCTTCCCTGCCTCCCCCCCTACAGCAGAGAAAAATTGATAATGAATGTATGAAAAGTGCTATACAGAGTGTGTACCGGTGGCTGCTATCCCTGAGCTGTACCCAAGGTGGGTGGGATATTGTTTATTGGAAAGTTCAAGTGAATCACAAGCGGTATCCTACTCCCTCGTTTGGCTCGAAACGACGGGGCCCCCTGGAGCCAGTTTACTTCGCTGTGAGTCAGTTAGGGGAAAAAAACGGAAAGTGTTCCAAATAACTCGGTCGCTACAGTGCGACCCTCATTTAGCTTGAGTCACTAATCCGCCTCGCACCGCCGGCGACAAAGTCGGCTTCAGAGCGGGATTCAGGGAAAGAAAGCAGGGCCTCTTATGGCGTGTGGTGGGGAAGCCGCCAGTGTTCGTTTACAGTTTGATACAGCAGCAGAAAATATTCAGGACTATGAAAAGAAATGGAGGGGTGTGTGTGTGTGTATATGCGTGCGCGCGTGCTTTTCTAGACGTGTATGTCCCTGTACTTTTCTTGTGCCTCCAAGCGAGGGGCCGCGCACTACGTTGAGGAGAGAGGTCCCATCTTTGCGTGTCTGTCCTGCTTCAGAGTGTCTCTCAAAAAACACAACCAAAGTTTCACGCCAAAATAAGCAACAACCAAAGTTTTAAAAAAAAAAAGCGTTTAACATTCGTAAACTCCCAACCCACCAACTGTAATCAGATTGGGATACAGATTTGCTCGTTGGTGATTGGTGAGTCTCCCTTCTGAGATTGTATGGTTTTCATCATTTTTAGGGGCCTGAAGAGGCAAAACTATGTAGTATTTAACAAGAAAGAATCAAAAATTAGAGCAAGGGCTGAAAAATAAACGTGATTTTTTCAGCTGGATTTCTTTCTTCTTGTTCCAAACCTCTGGAATTGTCTTGCGACCCCTTAGATGCATGTCACGACCCCTTTTGGACTTCCCAACCCGCAGCTTGGGAAGTCTAAAATCGTGTTGAAGATTTCTCTGATGTAAATATAAATCACAAAATGGCAAAGGTATGTACATTTTTATACAAAATGATCAAACTGAAGCTAAGTGCATCGATCTCTTTTCCAGTATTGTCAGTGAAAACTTCTGCAAGTAAAACTTTTTTGTCAAAATGATCAAACTGAAGCTAAGTGCATCGATCTCTTTTCCAGTATTGTCAGTGAAAACTTCTGCAAGTACAACTTTTTTCTGTCAGTTTGAATTACAGTTTTTTGAAATCATTAATTTGGACAACAAACTTTTGTAAAACGATATCATGATATAATCATAAAGTCATGACACATTTCCTATCATTTAATATCATCACTCCGAAAGTGATATTAAGTTATCGCTCAGCCTTTTGTGTGTGTGTGTGTGTGTGTATGTGACCTGATGTCTGTGCTTCCGTTTCAGCATTTTCCACAATTTGAATCAGTTTGTGCGTGTGTGTGTGAAAAAGTCATGTAGGAATTGGTCAAGGTATATACATGTGAGGAGATGTGACTGTCCTGGTCTGTGTGTGTGTGTGTGTGTGTGTGTCTGCCTTAACATGTCAGTACGCGTGCGTGTGTGTTTAGCTGACCTTGGTCGCCCCGCTCCCTCGGGGGGGAACTGATGTTTCTCACTCTGCTTGTCAACAGGATTAGTTCCCCTGTGGGACCGTTACACACCCTGCAAACACGCCGCAAATGAGAGGAGGTGTGTGACAGCTCGGCCCTTCCACGAACCCACCGAAGTGTGCGCGAGCGAGTGTGAGGGATGTTTTGTGGTGCGTGTGCGCTGCGATCGAGGGTGTAAGGGAGTCAGAGAGGATGTGTGTTTTAGAGCAGAAACAGAAGGGAAAAACAGCGGGGGGATCAACGCAGCCAGCCTGAACTGTAGCCTGTGTGTGTACGCATGTGTGGTATGTGTGCACGCATGTGTGATATGTGTGCATGCATGTGTGTACGTGTGCCTGGTTTCTGAGAGAGCCCATGCTGAGCTCTGAGCTGTGCTTACTCCTAGACCTGGCTCATCTGCATCTGTCTCCTCCACCGTCTCCCTCTCTTCTACTCCCACTTTTACTTGCCCGGCTCGTCCTCCCTGTCTCTTTCCTGCTGTCTGCTCGTAGCACATTCCTATCTGGCTGCCCGTTGGACTCCAGCTGGGAACAAGGCAAACAGAGGGGATACCAGGCAGCTAATGTAGTCCAGGTAGCTCCCGGCTGTCACCGTTAACTCTTCATATGTGGAGGCACAGCTTGTTGTCCTTAGTCCCTCTACCTGTAAAATCCACCGTACTTGGCTTGTTTCTTACTGCTGGGCCACTGCAACGGTGCAGCCCGGGACAGTGACCGTCCCTTAGTGACTGATTGACTGGTGCGGGGTAAGTGTGTTAATATGCACCTAAAGTCGCACCGATCAAAATTTTTTATATAAACAATAGGTCACATATCTACAGCCGACATGAGAGGTGTTGCTTGTGGTGACAAACCAAAGAGAATTATCACCCGACTCTTCAGTTCCCCTTGTTTGGGTTTTACAGCCCCGCAACCTCAGTGCTTTGGTTCAGTCTAATCTCTTTCACTGACCTTATTTCCCGGCGGCTGTTTTCAGTTTGAAAAGCTCAGATGAACCGACTGCACACTTACCTGCCCGGCTCGGAAACAGCAAAGAGACAAAGTTAGTGACGAGCTTGGAAACCTAGCTTAGCGTTTAGAAGCTAAAGGCCCAGATTTTCCTCAGGAGTTGATGGAGACTAAAAAAAAGGGGTTTAAGGAGCATGAATATTGGATTTGAATTTGGCCAGAAACATGACTCGGAACGAATGGCGGTTTTGCTAAATGTCTACTGAAAGGCAACTGTTTGCTGACAGATACTAACTTTATACAACGACACTATCAGTGGTGAGTGTAGAGGTTGTTCCCCTGTTGTTCCCCAAAAATGCCAAAGCTTGCTTTAGCTAATTTGGTCCCTCGGTTTTCTGAGCAACCAGATTTCTTGGAAATGATGTAAACAAAAAAACCCAGTTTCTGTACAATCCTGGCTTCCCTGACTAGGCTTCTCCTGGAGAAAGCGTTTCTTGGCCATGTATACGAATAACTGTGTCTCCAAACAGCTTGTTTACATTTTCCTAATCTGAAAACTGACACCAAACAGCTTCTTCTGAGTCTAAACAAACCGGTTCCTACAGCCTTTGACCATTAAGTCCAGACTCATTTGTGCTGTAAGAGAACAGCACAGAGCCTGCTCGCTCACCACGGTTTCAGTTCAAAATCGCGGTCACGGGCAGGGGAGATATCTTGATTACTGACCTGCTGCATGTACTGTACACATGGATTTTACTACGTTACTACAGTGCGTGTAATCGGTGCGGTGACTGGGGAAAGCATAGAGTAGATGTGATATCCAGAAGCTGATGTCACGATGAAGCTGCCAGGTGCATGGATAAAACTGACTCCCCATAAAAACCACAAATTGGTTGTTTTTTGTTTTGTTTTTTTTCTCATTTGGGTTCATATATGCACATGTATGTACAAACAAGATACATCATTGAAATACGACAGCTTACCGGGCTTTGGAAGTCACTGTTTCCACTGTGCACAGAGCCTCTCAAGGTGTTTCCCACCGCCTCTCCTTTTTTTATGCTAAGCTAGGCTAACCGCATCCTGACAGACGTGAGATTGATATTGATCTTCTCATCTCGCTGTCGGAAAGAAAGCCAATTAGTCTATTTGCCAACGCGCTGAACAATTCCCTAAGTAGAAGGGAGGTCTGAGGAGCCGTGAATGTAAAAACGAAGATGATAGATGAATAAATAATCAACCGTCATAAAGTTTTATGGTCAATATTGTGCAGCTGTAGTTTGGATGAACGAGCCTACTGTCTAATGTGAGTGTGAGGTGAGGGAATATCAGCCTTCGGCAGCTGCTTCAAAGAGCTATCCAAACACTTTTTTTGCAGCCTTGCTGAGCACACACACACACACACACACACACACACACACACACGCTCAGTGTAGATCAGCCCTCAGTCACGGCCCTTTGCTGCAGGGAGACTGGAGTGATGGAAGCAGTAGTTAAGCCATTAAGGCAAACAATTGGCTCAAATTGAGAGGGAGAGAGAGAAAAGAAGAGGAAGAAGAGGGATAGAGGGAGGGAGATGGAGAGGCTGTGGCAGGAGTGGATCCACTCAACGACTTAATCCGAGCCCCAGGACACTCTCCTGCTGAGCTTCACACACCCGCGCAAACATCTACGCGCGCACACACTAAAGCTCTGTGTGCTTGCAATAACACCTTGTCAGTCTTGGCCACAGGGGCGATGGAAGAGGCGCTCATTCCTTTGTAGTGAGGAGTCACCTACTTCCAACCACCTCGGGGAAAAAAACGTAGCACGCAATCTACACAAGACAGCTCTGTAAGTGTTTGTACGCCTTATGGCTGCAAGTGTGAAGCTATTCATTGTCTTAGCGGGCGGAGTGAATGGTGGAGGGAGCACAGGGTGGACAGTGTCCTGGATGAGGGAGGCGCTCCTCTGACACCAGCTATTGTATCGTCTCCGCCGTGGACTCGCTCAAACCCCAGAGGCCTCACATAAACAGCCAACAATGAGGGATTGTCTCCAGCTATTCTCCCTCTTTCTGCACTTTTGCTTTCACACACTCAGCATCTATGTGTGTGTGTGTGTGTGTGTGTGTGTGTGTGTCAGAGGGCGAAGGGATGATGTGCTACAGTCTGAACCCAGCGACCGCCGAGGCTCGTCCGACACAGTCGTCTTCGCCGTTTATGTGCCTAAACATCAGCCAGAGATAGGGGCAGCAACTCCTCGTAGCTGTCGCCCTTCCCTCCCTTCCTCCCTTCTTTCCTCTCCTCCATCAGCTGCCGCCCTCGGGGCTCCCTCAGCGCCCGGGCCCCCACAATTTATCGGACAGCTTAGCAAGGAGTGGTTGTTGCCCCGAGGACTGTTAGCACTGGTTTGGCTCGTTGACTCCTTCTCCGGTTTTGGCATTTTATTTGACATGTCCTTTAAGTCCTTTAAAGAATTGGGCATTTCTGCTGAGCGCCTTGGCTCTTTCTGCAAAAGATGGATGGCCCGCGTTCAAAGGTCTGGATGTTTTTTTCCTCCCTCCCAGTCTCTCTCCATATCTCTCTTTTCCCCTCCCTCCTTCCTTCTGTCTTTCTCTCTTGCTGAGCTTTATAGGGTGGTATTAGTGTTGTCAGCTAACCAAGCTCGGGATTTGGCTTTGTTTTGTTTTTGCCTCTTAAGATAATGCTCTTTCTCTCTCCTGCCGAGAATAACAAAAGGGAAAGTAGAGCAATAAAACAGCACAGCCATTGACTTTGGTTTCATTAAATTGGTTTTCAGCCATCTTAAATAGACCACAGGCCTTGATGGCAGTGATGTGTGTGTTTGTAGCCATGTGCGTATGATTGTTCTCAAAACACAGTCACGCTTTCCCTGGTGCGTGCTCAGGCGCCGTTCCCATCTCCGTCTGGCCTTGCTGTTGTTAGCCTTTACTTGCCTTTATTCGTCAAAAAAAAAAAAAAAAAAAAAAAAGAAGAGTCACTGGAGCACGAGTTAGCATTCCAAACTCGTGGACAGACGAGTGTGTTTTGTGAAGATAAGTGTTGTACCTCTGTGTTGAAAAGGGTAAAAGCACTTCATCTCATTTCATATGCATTCCAGATGTGGAAATATAACCAGACTGATTGGCATGTAAGCATCTGTGTCCTGTTAGAGGGCCTGGAGGTTTACTGTACTGGCTCTACAGTCTAATCCCTCACACACAACCTCACGCTGCACACTGCTTTTCCCGCACTCATTTATGCATTCAGACCCGCACTAACGTTCACACATGCAGCGTGGTGGATGCAGACATACGGTACATTACATTCATAAAGTGTCTCTGCTCCTCACCACCGCTCATGCAACAGCAGATCTCATGTCAACAGATACAGTGGGAAAAGTCAAAGAAAAGCATATATATATATATATATATATATATACATATATAAATATGTATATATCTATATATATATATAAATATATATATACATATATAAATATGTATATATCTATATACATGTTTATATATATGTATGTGTGTATATATATATATATACACACACATACACACACACACACACACACACACACATATATATATATGTATATATATATCAGGGATGTCTGTCTGTAAAACCTGAACTGAGCCTGCTGTAAGGAGCTGCTAAGGTACCTGGGAGAATTTAATTAGCGTGGTTCTCACTGAGTTCTCGCTTTATGGTCCCTGTGATGGTCTGAAGGCTATTTGAGAGGCTCTTCCACTGTCTTGGGAAGGAAAATCTGGAAGAGCTCTTGGACTTCTTTTTGGACCTGTATCCATTTTCAAGATATTGGGGTCCCAACATAAGATGTTGGGCATGTTTTTCCTTCCCCGACACGCTAATTGTCTCTAATGTTTCTCCAGTTTTGGTGGTTTTGAATTCAAACCAATTTGAACCATGTTAAAACCCACTGGATTGTCTGAAAAATGCATTGTCACCAAGTGATTTTCTTTTGCTAAGCTTACGTTGTGGGGGCTTTCACAGCAAAGCAATGCTACAGTGTATTTCATGTTACTTTATATGTCCTTTGTTTGATTTTACCTTGTTTAAAAGGGAAGCAAAGCTTAAAGATGTATGACAGCGCTATTTGTAGTCATTCAGCCACACTAAATCATTAGCTTATTGATTTTGACACATGAGAAAAATGACTATAAACAAGCAAGGGTATGGTTTGCGGAAATGCAGCTTATACCAGCCACATGATGGGAAATTTTCTTGGGTTGTGTTATGGCATAAAACTGCAGGGCGATGCCGTTCTCCCAGTACAAAGGGGGCTTCAATTTTAGAGGTCAAGCTTCAGTTCAAGTTTGTTTGTGTCTAAATGGGTTTTACACGGACTCAGTAACAGCTCCCAACCTTGCCCAAGCTCTCTGAGAAGATAGAGAAAAATTATCCAAAAAGCTTTTAACACGCAGTAAAAATGACAAAACCCTTTGTAGAGGCAATTCAAAGCACATAGCACCAGGTAATTCCTACTGGTACCACAAGACCAGAGCTATCGTCGTACCTGGCATAAATATGGCGTATTTCTAAGCTCTTGATGTTTTGCCTGATGTCTTTTGTACAGCAACGGCACGGCCGGAAAGATGAACGGGGCACTGGAGCATTCGGACCAGCCGGACCCGGACGCCATCAAGATGTTCGTGGGCCAGATCCCACGCTCCTGGTCGGAGAAGGAGCTGAAGGAGCTGTTTGAGCCGTACGGAGCCGTCTACCAGATCAACATCCTCCGAGACCGCAGCCAGAACCCTCCACAGAGCAAAGGTACGGGCACACGCGCACAGAGACACACACACACACACACACACACAGGATATAGTTTAAACATGTACGTGGCTATATTTACATTTTCTACATTAGGGTACTCAAGTACAGTTTTAAGATACTGCTGCTCTTTTCTATCGTTTTCTTCTTTCACTCCCTCCTTCCATCGTTCTCTCCATCTTTTCTTACACCTGTCCTTTCCGTCCTTCTTTCTTTCCCCTTCCTCTCTTTGTTCCATTTTTTTGTTCATCCTTTCTTTTCCTTTCCTTTCCTCTCCTGCCATTTTTTCCTGTCCATTCTCTTTCGTATTTCCTTCTTTCTTACTTCCTTCTTTTCTTTGTTTCCCTTTTCTGTGCCTCCTTACCTTGTTTTCCGTGCCTCCTTTTTTCCTCCTTCTCGATCTTCTTTCTCTTATCATATTTTTTCTCCCTTTTTCTACACCATTCTTTATTACGGCCTATCTTCTCTCCCTCCTATTCTATTCTATTTCCTTACTTCTGTCCTTTCTTTGTCCCTTCCTTACCTTGACCTTGTAAAGGCACAAAAGTCCTTTTTGCTGTGAATGTGAAACTTAAACTAAGTATTTTTCCACCCTGTTGTTGCGAGTTTAACTTCAGTAAAGGGTCTGAATGCACCCAGACACATACATTTACCAATATGCACATATGCTGTGCAGACATACTGACATAAAACCAGATACGCATAGAAAAACACACACTCTGTTTACACTTCTCCACACACAGTGGCCCACGGTGCTCAGTGGCTGAGCGGGCCGCCCCACCTGTGTAATGGCAGAACAAATGATATATGTGCAGAATTACACAAGCAAACACACATTTCGTGCACCATTTGAAGACAAAGACTCCCTCCGTCAGACTTACACAGTCAATTGTGCGAAACCGCGCGATTTGCAGCTATTTTCTTCCGTTTCCTTTCTTTTCCCTTTGATGAATTCGTCAAGTGTGAGAGCAAACAATAGAGACAGCAGCAACGAACGGGAAGACAATAGCGCTGCCATATTAACAGGCATCAAATGGAGTGGGGGCTGATGACACTCTTGATGAGACATGGAGAGTGGGAGGAAAGTAAAGAGAGAGAATTGAGAGGATGACAGGAAGGGAGACCTAGCGCTTCCATCCGACTGTAAAGCAAATTTCAAGAGAAGTTTTCAAAGTGTCAGACGAAACAAAATATGAATCAGTCGGGATGAAGCGAATAAAGCAAGTAAACACCCATCTGCCAGAAATCTGTTTTGGGCAACTTGTTCTTTATCATACCTGTCCTGACAACAAATGGATGCACATGGTGATGTTTTAATTTACCAGCTAATGGCAATGAATCCACATAGTGAAACCCTGTATTCTACAAAATACATTCAAATGCTGCTAATTCACTTTGTAAGATACGTTTTGGAGGAAATGTAACCGCTGCCTGGATTACATTCGCTGATAATGGGGGGGTTTTTTTTGCTTCCAATCCAGGA